>NC_022026.1:44518977-44525148 GCF_000317375.1 Microtus ochrogaster | reverse complement strand
CGTTTATTCAGCCTTGGGGAAGCCCTTTATCTACCTACTGCAGCACAAGGACCCCCACCCAGGCAGGTAGGGAAATTACCATATCTCAAATAGAATGAATGCTCTGCAGCTAACCACCAGGCGGGGCAGGAGAAAAATAGGAACTTAACCAGGTGGGGCAAGGGGAAAACAGGAACCAACAGAATGCTAGTCATCTGACTAGAAACTGAATGCGTCCCAGGAATAAGGGTTAAATGCTTGGTCATGCTGACCAGAAATTGTCCTCGGGAAGCACCCCAGGAATAAGGGAGGCCAGGGCCCTACATTTACTGACAGGTAGCTGTATGCCTATCAGTAATCTCGAGACACATATAAATACATTCATATGCATATCTGTACAAACATAAAGTTAATTTGTTGTTCAGTATTGGTGATTAAGCCTAGGTTCCCATACCAGCTAAGTAAATGCTCAACCACTAAACTATATAAATCCAGTTCTCTAACTTTAAAAAGTATATTTTAATTAAAATATAATTTTATCATTTATCCCTTTCCTCCAACCTCTCCCATGTCCCCTCCTCCCAGTTCCTCCCATGTTCCCATACCTGTCTCTTCTCAAAGTGATGGCCTCCTTTCTTTGATTATTGTTGGTGATGGTGGTGCTGCTTTTGTTGTTGTTGTTGGTGGTGGTGGTGGTGTTGGTGGTGGTGGTGGTATGTGTGTGTATGTAACAAAGACATCAAAACAGCTTGCTGAGCCCATTTTTATTTGTTTGTATATGAATTCTGGCCTGACTACTCTGTATTGTATAAGCAATTAGGGGACTCGTGCTTGGGACTGTCTATTTGCCTACAGTTCTTTGTATAAGGGTGGGCCCCTGTGAGATCTTTTTCTTGCATATCTGTCAATATCATGTTCAGGTCTTATTTAGGCAGTCATGTCTAGGAGACACAGCCTTCCAGAAGACTTCTTGGCCCTCTGGCTCTTTCAACCGTTCTGCCCCATCTTTCATGATGTTCCCAGAGTCCTTGGTGCAGGAGATGCGTTGAAGTTATATCTGCTGGGGCTGGGCTCCCCGTGATCTGTTGACCTCTGCATTATATGCAGTTGTGGTTGTCTGTAATGGTCCTGTGACAGGATCTCACTAAGATATCTAGGCTGATCTTGAACTTACTCTGTAGCCTAGTAGGCATGGAAACTTATGATCTTCCTGCCCCATTATCCCAAGTAGCTACAATTAGACTTTTGTTACCTGTTCTGACTACCTATGATTAGTTTTGCACCTAAATGTATAAGGTATAGTTATTAATTAGTATTGTCGCCTACTTGGGGAATTTTTTTTTTTTTTTTGGTTTTTCGAGACAGGGTTTCTCTGTGGTTTTGGAGCCTGTCCTGGAACTGGCTCTTGTAAACCAGGCTGGTCTCGAACTCACAGAGATCTGATCCGCCTGCCTCTGCCTCCCAATTGCTGGGATTAAAGGCGTGCGCCAACACCGCCCGGCCTGGGAATATTTTTTGGAAACTTATGCCCTGGTAAGTACTTTACAAACTCTAACAATATGTAATTGAACACTTTATTGTCTTGAGAGCACCCTTTTATACCATTTAGAATTGACTAAATTTTTCCCCCAGTCTCAGGGAAAAAAAAACAAATATAATCAACTTCTCTGCCCATATTTTCCCCCTAAAAAAATAAAAACCTGAGCCATCTAAGCTAAAGCTTTAGTTTCTCCCTTTCCTCCCTTCCCTGCCTTTTCCTTTTCCTCTTCCACAGTCCTAGACATAAAGAAAAATGCTTCCCCCTCCCCATGGTCTCTAATCTCACTTTGCAAAACCATCACCTTCCATTTTCAGAATTTGTAAATGCACACCTTTTTTTCTCTGGTAATTTTTCCCATTTGAAGAGCATGGCATATTTCCTTCTAAGGACATTTGTTACAGTAGAAAGACACACAAACTATATATTTCACTGAGTTTTTCCAAGGCCTTGTTCTGTTTGACATTTGGGGTTATATGTATCTGTGATCTGAGTTGCTTACTGCCTCAACAACAAGAAAAGCCTGATTTTTTTTTTTTGCTCTGTACTTTCGGAATGGTAATGGTCTGTTCCTATTTTTAAATTACCTCTAACTTTTATTAGTATATTGAAGAAAATGTCTTCATTTATAGCCCATGGGTATTTTGCATTTTGGATGCTGATAACATATTGTACCACTGAAACAGAAGTCCCCTGGCTTTAGCCCTTTAGTATCCTATTAGGACCTCATTTTGGTAATCTATCCTGCTGATTTTATGCAGTAGGGGCCAGGTGCTGTTTAGAAACTGATTTTTGATAAGAGTAGTGAACCAAACACCCCACAGTGTTTTCATGTTGGGTTATTGGCCATGTACACCTCTGAGTGAATTTGCTAGATGAAAGTACTTGTGTTGAGGGGTGGTGTGTGTGTTGGGGGGACTGGGAGGAGGGGAAAGAGGGAAAACCGTGCTTGGGATGTATTATCTGAGAGAATAAATTTAAAAAGAAAGAAAGCATTGGGCCTATAAATAATTCAAAATCATGGCCCTGATTCAGCTAGCAAGTTTCCCCTCCCCGCTTTAACTTCATCTTTAATTATGCATTTCCTCATAGTATTAGTTACTTATTAGGACAAATCATAAACAGTATTATGGTCAGTAAAGCATAGTAATTGTTACCAAAATGCTTGCCATTAGTCCTTACATGTTCCGAGAGGAGTTAGAGGTATCATGTGCTATGCTAATTGCCACTTGCATGCCATCTTCTCTTGCTGTATCACAACTTTCTTTTCCTTAGAAAGTTCCTTTCTCCCCAGTTCAAGTGATTGTGGAGGTGGACTTAATCAGACTGAGAGACAGAGAGGGCTTGGGTCTCTGTAGAGGAAAGGACTCTATGTACATCCTGCTTGAAGTAGCTAGTCCTAATTTTCAAAGCTGAGAGCTATAATCACAGGAAATTAAGCCTTGGAATGAGATTAAAAGTAGACTGCATTTTTATTGCTACATCTGAGTCAAACCAAATGCTGTTTAAACTGCACTGCCAATTACTTCAGAAAAAAATTCCCTTTGACAAAAAGTTAAGGTTCCGTTAGAACTGAATAGTTTCTAGCTGCTAGCTTTGATACCAACACATACTTTAAAAACTGTTTAAGTATCCCCCCCCCCCGCCTGTCTCTGTCTCTATTGGACAGAGTCTCATTGTGCCGTCTAAACTGGCATCGACTTTGCTACATAGTCCAGGTTGACCTCAAACTAAAAAACAGTAATCTTTGCTTAACTTCCCGGGTGCTGAGGTGACGTGTTTGTGCCGCCACCCCATATCCTCTGCTTCCTCCCTGTTACAGCAGGCCAGTTTCCCTTGTTATCCTCATTGAGGATGCCAGACCATTGCAGTTGCATCTCTGCATTTCCTGTCTTAGAATATAGAATGGTAAATGGAAGGACTGTGTCTGTCTAACATGTTTCTGGCTTGTGTGTTTCTTAAAACATCTGAAAACTTTAGACCTTCAATTATTTCTTATAGCAATTGTTCTCATATTCTCAGCTGGCTCCTGTCCTATAGCAAGAGAAGAAACCTTGATCATTTTTATTGTTCACAGAGTCTTTTGCTGGGAAAAAAAATTGGTTTGATGTCCTAGGGCTGTTTGCTAAGTAGAGTAGCATTGCTATATTGAGATAGACATGGGGTTATTAATGTTGAGATCATACCCTTTCCAAGTTAATGGTGAAACATTAAACCATCTTCTAACCTTCTTAAAAAGCAAGATAAGTTACAGAGTGAGTTTTGAGAGGCATTAGATGTATTAAGGTTTAGAACAGTTGAGTAATTTATTTATTTCAAGCACATTAATAAAATCCTCTTGTAAGTTAATCCAAATAAGAAATTTATGCGAAAGCTTTATACTTTTAAAAGTCTAGCAATAGTAGTAAAAACACTGTTAGAATCTGACTAGATCCAGGATCCATTACTGGTGGAAAAATTCTTCAAAATAGGATAAGTATGCAGTATATATGTTGGTCCCAGAGAAGGTGGGGGGAGGTGTGCTGAGCAGTCAGTTGTTTTCTGAAACCCATGCCTCTTGCAAGGGGGAAAATTAGTCGGAAAGCAAAATTATTAGGAAAAAAATATTCATGAGATTTAGGTAGAAGAAGTTTGACTTGTGTGTCATTTTTCTGTGGCGTGGATTGCTGGATAGCACTTATACCATTCACTGAACTAAATGCTATGTTTGTTTTAAGGCTGCTTTTCAGGGGAGTGGCCACTAGCCATGTGTGTTGCCATTCTAATTTACATTTGCATTAGTTAGAACAGAATAAAATAAATTGAATTGAGTTACTTACTTGATCTAACAGGAGTTGTCCCATGTGGCTAATGGCAAGCATTTGGTCAGTGCAGACTAGGACATAGTCACGGAATGTTTTCTTCCAGTGATGCTTTAAGATGTGTACTATTGACTGCCACTTGTTTACCAATAAAAAACTGACACCCACACAGGTCAACTAATATATAGCCAAGGTTATATGGCCAGTAAGGAACAGAGCCAAGATTTTAAGCCTCCAGTAACCATAACCTTTGCTCTATCAAACTGCTTATAGTAAGTTTATTAATAAAACAGTCATGACCTGGCAGTTTTATATTTGCAAATTTTATATATATATATTTTTTTCCTAAAAGATGAAATTGTAGGTACATAGTTACTAAAACCATAACTTTATTAATATAATTCAATATGAAGGAAAAGGTAGATTGCTATGGGACAATGGTCACCTGCATTTTAAATAAAAACTGATTGGACAGTGGCCAGGCAGGAAGTATAGGTGGGGTAACGAGACAGGAAGTAGAGATGGGGCAAGGAGAATTCTGGGAAGAGGGAAGTGTTGTAATAAGAGCGGCGGGCTGCGTCCCCAGCACCTGGCCGCCCGCATGGCTAGCTTATGACCTGAAATAATTACATGGAAACTGTATTTCTTTAAACACCGCTTGGCCCATTATATCTAGCCTTTTCTCGGCTAACTCTCGCACCTGGACTAGCCCATTTCTTATAATCTGTGTAGCCCACGAGCTGGCTTACCAGGAATGATCTTAACCTGTGTCTGCCTGGAGTGGAAGAATCATGACGACTCCTGATTCGGCTTCTTTCTCCCAGCATTCTGTTCTGTTTTCTCCACCTACCTAAGGGTTGGCCTATCAAATGGGTCTAGGCAGTTTCTTTATTAATAAGAAATCACTCCCACATCAGGGAAGTTTTAGTCTAAAGTCGGGACCCAGCCTCAGAGGAAGCAAGATGTGACTGCTTCGCTGAAAAAGGTACCAAGCCACATGGTTAACTCAGACAAGAATTATGAGCTAATGTAAGTTATAAGAATGAGTTAAAAAGAAGCCTGAGCTAATGGAATGATCAGTTTATAACTAACGTAGACCTCTGTGTGATTCTTTGGGGCTTAATGGCTGCAGGACTGGGCAGAACTTTTTGAGACTCACTTAAGTCTTTCAGTATCAGAAGTATTTGTTATTATTTTTTTCCTTCACTAGAATAGAGGACTTAGAATTCCAGGGGTGGGGAATGTAAACTGTCTATTCTAGAACCTTAGGTCTTTGTTTTATGTGAGACTACATCTCTTGAGAGGGAAAAAATGTGGGATTAGGTTTTCTATTTACAATTTTCGTCTGCTGTAATACTGTCAGATGATATTCCTATAAAAAATGTTTCTCCTCTGTGAAAATACCAGTGTTCATGAAGTAGAAAGATATAAAGAGATCTGTCCATTCAAGTCTGTGTTTCCATGGGATTTCACTGAACATCTTGTATACATCTAAAGTATGCAGATACAAAGATAATTTTCATGATTTTTCAGAAGCTTGTACTCTTAATGGACAAACACACACAGCTGTACTCTAGAATAAGCTAAACAAGTATCCCTGGTGTTCCATGGGGGCAACTTTAAAAGGCTATGTCCAATAGAAGCATAATCTGAGAAAAGAGATCTTCATTTTGCTTTTTTTTTAAATTTTATTTATTTATTAAGGATTTCTGCCTCCTCCCCGCCACCGCCTCCCATTTCCCTTCCCCTCCCCCGATCAAGTCCCCCTCCCTCATCAGCTCAAAGAGCAATCAGGCAAGGAATTCAGGACCATGAGGGGTACACCCACACACTGAGACAATGGGGATATTCTAT
>NC_022026.1:44517886-44518877 GCF_000317375.1 Microtus ochrogaster | reverse complement strand
CATTCTTGCAAGTCAGCAAAAGCCTCTAGGACAATTTCTGGGTCCTGTCCAGCTAATAGGATGTCATCCAAATAATGACTAATATACAGTTGAGAATATTTACGCCTTATTGGGGCAATAACCCGTGCCACAAACATTTGGCAAATTACAGAACTATTGGCCATACCCTGGGGCAAAGTTACCCACTGGTAGCGCTTGTATGGCTTTTTGAAATTTACAGATGGCACACTGAAAGCAAATTTATCAGAGTCTTTTGGATGCAAGGGAATAGTGAAAAGACAATCTTTCAGGTCAATAACCAAAAGATGATACCCTGCAGGAATACCTACAGGCTGAGGCAACCCAGGTTGAGTTGTCCCCATAATTTCCATGCATTCATTTACTGCTCTAAGATCTTGTAGCAACCTCCATTTACCAGACTTTTTCTTAATAACAAAAATGGGGGTATTCCGGGGAGAAGTGGATGGCACTATGTGCCCTGCTTCCAGCTGTTCCTGAACTAGAGAATGAGCAGCCTGTAATTTCTCTTTACTCAGGGGCCATTGCTCTATCCAAACAGGTTTTTCAGTTTTCCATTTTATAGGAATGCTTTCTGGCTGCTCTGCAATGACCCCTAGGAAAAATTCCCTAACCCTGCACGCTGTCCAGGAGACTGTTGTATCATTTTCTTGTCTGCTAAAATTTGTACATCTCCCTGCAGATTCTTGCCTAAACCCTGACCAGGCACAAAGCCCTGCTTCGATAGCATACGCTGCACAGGTTCAGTGGTCAGAACTGCTCCCATGGCTCGCAAAACATCTCTTCCCCACAAATTAAGAGGAAGGTGTTCCAGGACAAATGGTTTAAAAGTGCCCTTATGGCCTTCTTCATCCTCCCAATTAAATATTGAGTACTGCATTCTGGAGAACTGGCTGTTCCTACTCCCTGCAAGGTAGTAGTGGCTAGTTGTAGAGGCCAGGCTGCAGGCCAGTGCTTTTTAGCAATCACTGAA
>NC_022026.1:44487367-44508236 GCF_000317375.1 Microtus ochrogaster | reverse complement strand
TTGCTGAACATAGCGGACAATGAGGACTACTGAGAACTCAAGAACAATGGCAATGGGTTTTTGATCCTACTGCATGTACTGGCTTTGGGGGAGCCTAGGCAGTTTGGATGCTCACCTTACTAAACCTGGATGGAGGTGGGCAGTCCTTGGAGATCTTCATTTTGAGTCAGAGGATATCTTTTGGGAATGTGACAAAAGCCAAGAGTGTTCATTTGGAATGAGTTATAAGACTAAAGGTATTCCACAGGAGCCTTGGACCTGACTGCCCCTGGAGAGCTGAGTGTCTGAGTTCATGGCTGGAGGGTTCAGCTCTCTACCCCTAGCCCTTAGAGGCAAATCCGGTGTCCCACCCCTACCCCCACCCAACAAAGTCCCAGAGACCTGGGAGCAGCCTCCTCACACCTGCAACCAGTCTCTACTGCATCTCTGACCACTGGATCCTTGACCTTGACTGCCTCTGGAAGGTAAGTGTGTAGATTCATGGATGTAGGGCCCTGATCTCTAGACCTTAGGCCCTGGAGGCACATCCTGTGCTCTAACCCCATCCAGTGAAGTCCCAGAGACCCCAGAGCAGCCTCCTTATACCTGAAACCATCCCCCTCTGCACCTATGACCACTGGAGACTTGGGCTTCACTGCACCTTAGAGAGGACCTTTCAGAGGCACATCAGCAACTAGCATAGACATGGTTCCACCTGTACCAGGAGGAAGAGCGACCACCTAAGCCACAGGCCCCACCTACACCAATTAGAGGAGGAGAGACCCCATGAAGCACCAATTGGAGGAAGAGATGGGTAGGTGCCAATGCAAGAATATATTCAATAAAAGAGCAACATGGCAACACCTGAACCTAGTGGTCCTATAAAATAAATACCTAAACATCCTAACCCAGAAGAAGCAGAAGAATATATCCTTAAATATAACTTTATGAAGATGATAAAGACCCTTAAAGAGAAAATGAAAAAATCCCTTGAAGAAATGGAGGAAAAGACAAACTAAAAACTGGAAAAAAAATAATCAACAAGTCTATTAAAGAAAGTCAAGAAAAAAACATTCAAACAGGTGAAGCAAACAGTTCAAACAGTTCAAGACTTGAAAATTGAAATAGAGAAAATAAAGAAAACACAAACTGAGGGAATTCTGGAAGTAGAAAAGCTGGGGAAACAATCAGAAGCTTCAGATGTAACCTTAACGAACAGGTTACAAAAGATGGAAGAGAGAATCTCAGGAGATGAAGTTATGGTAGAGGAAACAGATTCATTGGTCAAAGAAAATATCAACTCTATCAAATCCTTAACATAAAACATCCAGGAAATCTGGAAACTATGAAAAGACCAAACTTAAGAATAATAGGGATAAAAGAAGGAAAAGAACTGCAGCTCAAAGTCACAGAAAATATATTCAACAAAATCATAGAAGAAAACTTTCTCAACCTAAAGAAGGATATGTCTATGAAGGTACAAGATGCTTACAGAACACCAAATAGACTAGACCAAATAAAGTCCCCTCACCATATAATAATATAAATATTAAACGTGCAGAATAAAGAAATAATATTAAGAGCTACAAAGGATAAAGATCAAGTAATATATAAAGGCAGACCTATCAGATTACACCTGACTATTCAATGGAAACTCTGAAAGTCAGAAGGTCCTAGAAAGATGTACTGCAGACACTAAGAGACCATGGATGCAAGTCGAGACTACTATACCCAGCAAAGCTTTCAGTCAGCATAGATGGAGAAAATAAAATATTCCATGACAAAATCAGATTTAAACAACACCTATCCACAAAGCCAGCATTACAGGAAGTACTAGAAGAAAAACCCAAGCTAACTTTCAACCCAAGGAAGCTAACTATACCCACAAAAACACAGGCAACAGACAACTTCACACCAGCAAACACCAAGGAAGGAAAACACAAAAATACTACCACCAAAAAACAATGGAAATTAACAATCACTGGTCATTAGTATCTCTTAATATCAATGGACTCAATTCACCTATAAAATGACTCAGGTTAGCAGAATGAATATGAAAACAGGATCCATCCTTCTGCTACATACAAGAAACATACCTCAACTTCAAAGACAGTCATTACTTCAGAGGGAAGGCATTGGGAAAAGATTTTCCAATCAAATCTTCTCCAAACAAGTGGGAGTAGCTATCGTAATATCTAACAAAAAAGTCTTCAAACTAAAATAAATCAAAGGAGACAGAGAAAGAGACTTCAGGCTCATCACAGGAAAAAAAAGTCCATCAAGATGAAGTTTCAATTCTGAACATCTATGCTCCAAACACAAGAGCACACACATATATAAAATAAACATTACTAAAGCTTAAATCTCACACCATACCCTACACCCTAATAGTAGGAGACTTCAATGCCACACTATCACCAATAGACAGGTCTCCTAGACAGAAACTTAACAGAGAAATAAGGGAACTAACAGATGTTATGACTCAAGTGGACTTAACAGACATCTATAGAACATTTCACCCAAACCCAAATAATATACCTTTTCAAAACACTTCATGAAAGTTTCTCTAAAATTGGTCACTTGGTAACAAAGCAAACCTCAAAAGATAACAAAAATTGGAGTAACACCCTGTGTCTTATCAGCCAGCATGTCTTAAAGTTAGAATTTATCAACAACACTAATTGCAGAAAGTCTACAAACTCATGGAAATTGAACAATGCTCAACTGAATCACTTTTGGTCAAGGAAGAAATAAAGAAAGGAATTAAAGACTTTCTACAACTCAATGAAAATGAATGCACAACATACCAAAACTTATGGGATACTTTGAAAGCAAGTGCTAAGAGGAAAGATTATAGCACTAAGTGCCTTCATGAAGAAATTGGAGAAATCTTATACTTGCTATTTAACAGCACACTTGAAAGCCCTAGAACAAACAAAAGTAGACTCACTGAGGAAGAGTAGATGACTGGAAATAATCAAATTGAGGGCTAAAATCAATAAAATATAAACAAAGAAACAATACAAAGAATCAATGAATTCTTTGAGAAAATCAACAAGATAGACAAACCCTTGTCCAACCTAAACAAGAGGCAGATAAAGAATATCCAAAGTTACAAAATCAGAAATGAAAAAGGTAATATAACAACGGAGACTGAGGAAATCCAAAGAACATTTAGATCATACTTTGAAACCTATACTCCACAAAATCAGAAAATGTAAAAGAAATGGATAATTTTCTGGATAGGCACTACATATCAAAATAAATTAGACCAGATAAACAATTAAAATATACCTATAACCCCTTAGGAAATAGAAGTCATCAAAAGTCTCCCAACCAAATAAAACCCAGGGCCAGATGGTTTCCATGCAGAATTCTACCATAACTTCAAAGAACAGCTAATACCCATACTCCTCACATGTTCCACATAATAGAAACAGAGGAAACATTGCCAAACTTTTTAAAAATGAGTTCTGATACCCAAACCACACAAAAACTCATCTAAGAAAGAGAACTACAGACCAATTTCCCTCATGCACATTGATGAAAAAATACTCAATAAAATACTGGCAATCAGAATCCAAGAACACATTAAAAAATTATCCACCATGATCAAGTGGGCTCTATCCCAGAGATACAGAGATGATTTAATGTATGAAAATCTGTCAATGTAATCCACCATATAAATAAACTGAAAAAAAACATATGATCATCTCATTTGATGCTGAAAAAGCCTTTGACAAAATTCAACACTCCTTCATGATAAATCTTGGAGAGATCAGGGATATAAGGAATGAATGTAAACATAATAAAATCAATATACAGCAAGCTGACAGCCAACATCAAATTAAATGGAGAGAAACTCAAAGTGATTCCAGTAAAATCAGAAACAAGACCAGCTGTCTGCTCTCTCCATATCTATTCAATATAGTACTTGAAGTTCTAGCTAGAGCACTGACACTAAGAGCAACAATTAGTAAATGGGACCTAATGAAACTGAAAAGCTTATGTAAGGCAAAGAACACCACCATTAAGACAAAGAAGCAGCTTACAAAATGGGAAAATATTTTTTTATCAATTTAGAAAAAACCAAGTCAATTTAAAAATGGGGTATAGGCAGCTAGGTCTGAAATGCTGCAGGATTTAGACAATCACCAAGAGCTGGCTCTGTCACTGAGGTATTCCAGGCCCTCATTTCCCACCACATGGGCTCCTTTTGCAAATCCTCCTGTGTCTGCTTTTCAGGCACCTGGATCCCTCTCATAATGAGTTGCAAGTTTTCCCTGGACTCCCTTCTCAGGCTGCTGCCACCACAGGTTAGTCACTTCAACAGCCACTCAGGTTTTTACTGCTGCTGCCAGAGCCACACACTCTTAGCCCCCAACTATACACAAGCAGCTGAAGGTCCCCTCAGCCAGGCTATGTCCTGCTTGCATTTTCTATACAGTTGAGCAATGTGATGACAGTCAACCTCACACTTCACTGCCATTTTCAGCATATATGATGAGACACCTGGGAGTTCTTAAAGGGGGGACTTAGATTTTTTTTAAAAAAAGAGTTTCACCCACATTAAAAATGGACAAGACTTTTACTATGCAGGCAGTTAGATCTCTGTACAGTTCCACAATGGATAGTTAAAAATGAAAAAAATTAAATGACAGGATAATCAACTTAAGATTGATATAACGTTGATTATAATCATTATAAGTTTGATAATTTGTATTTTATCCTTTAAAAGAGTGGTTTGATAACAATACCAACACAAAAAAATTGGCTGAGAAGATACACTCTTTAGAAAGACCTATGAATGAAACTAAGAAAAATATTTACATATGAGTAGAGAAGTTTAGAGCAGAACCTACTGCACCATTACATTATGAAACTGAAGATGAACAATCCAAGGTTATTAGAAATTAAGCTTAATTTATCCAGTTACTATTCAAGAGTGACCTCCAGATGAGACATACTACCAATGCTATTCAGAAGTTAATTGGGATCCTGTAGAATGTTAGATTTGAGGAGATTTAAGGAAGCAGTAGTTTCATATGGAATGCATTTACCTTTTGTGAAAGCCATGTTAAATTCATGGGTAACTCAGAATAGAATTATTTCACAAGATTGGAAAGATTTAGCTATAGCAGTATTGGAATATTGGAAGCTGACCTTCAGTTAAAATGGAAAACATGGTGGAGAGAGAAAACTATGGTCATAGAATAACAAAATATAGCTAGAGGTATTAAAAATTTTCAAGATCAACTCCTTGGTGAAGGTCAGTATGTTTATTTGCAAAGGCAGATTACATTTGATCACATCTTGGTTCTATGCTGTGTATTGGGACAGAATTGAAGAATTAGAAAAGAGGACTGAGTCATTTAATAAGATTATACAAGGCCCAAAAGAAACCTTCACTAATTTTTTTTTACAAAGATTGACTTCAGCTGTAAATAGAATTGATATCATATCCAGAAGTTAGACAAATATTAACTGAATTATTGGCTTTTTAAAATGCTAATTCAGAATGCAAATGGGTGATTTAGATCTTTAACGGCAAGATCAGCACCAACAGATGAATGCATTTGAAATGCAGGCAATATTGGATTTCATACTTATGATGACACTGGGATAAAAGAAGTGATTTCTAAAAAATTTAAGAAAAATCAGAAAGTTAGATGTTTTGATTCTCTTATATTTGTCACTGAAAAGAAAACTGGAAAATGGAGAATGGTAAAAAAGATCTAAGAGCTATTAATAAGGTGATCTAGCCAATGGGTGCTTTACAGCCTGGAATTTTCTTGCCATCTTTATTACCTAAAGGATTGGCTAGTATAGCAATTGATTTAAAAGAATGCTTTTTTACTATACCTTTACAAGAACAGTATAGAGAAAAATTTGCCTTCACAGTGCCTACTTATAATAAGTCCCAGTCTGTTGAAAGGTATCAGTGGAAAGTTCTTCTACAAGGGAAGTTAAAGAGCCCCAACTTGTGTTAATAGTTTTGTACAACAACTATTGGAAATAATTCATAAAGTTTTCTCAATCTATAATTTACCATTATATGGTATATCTTACTAGTTGATTCATACTCAGATACCTTAGGAAAAAATGTTTGAAGAGGTAAAGAAATTTTTGCATTGTTGGGGATTATTAATTACACCCAAAAAGTACAAAGAGGAAGGTCTATAGTTTACTTAGGATATAAAATAGGTTTACAAAAAAAAAACAACCATAGAAAGTACAGATCAGGAAGTAACAATTACAAACTCAATAATTTTTAAAAAATATTAGAAGATATTAACTGGTTATGTTCCACAACTGGATAGACAACTCAACAACTAGGTAATTTATTTCAAACCTACAAGATGATAAGGACTCAAATAGTCCAAGAAAGTTATCAGTTAATGTTGAGAGAGAATTGGCTTTGGTAGAAAAGAAATTATAGGATGCACATGTGTGTCATTTAGATCTAGTGCTTGATTGTAGTCTGGTTATTTTATCTTCTATGCAGTCTCCCACAGGAATTCTTATGTGGAATGATTTTTAGAATGGATTTTTTCATACAAAGTAAAAAAATAAAATTAAAGTAAAACCAATTTAGAAAAGGTTTCTGAACTGATTCTGAAAGGAAAATTATGACTTTGTCAATTAACAAGGATAGACTCAGAAAAAAATTGTAGTGCCTTTTACTAATGCTAAAATTGCCTCATTATGAACAGAAAATGAACATTGAGAAAGAGCTTGCTGTATTTTTTGGAGGGATTAGCAATAAATATCCCTAAGGCAAGAGACTTCAGTTTATAAAAGAAAAATATTTGGAACCTTCTTCACATTGTATGGGGTACACAAATTTCTGAAGCTCCTACATTCTATAGTAATGCAGATAAACAAGAAATGGCAGGTCATGTGTCAGGAAATCTAAATAAAGTAGCTCATAGCCCATATGATTCTGTTTAAAAGTCAGAATTATATGCTAGTCTCATATTATTAGGTTTTTCCAAACCTCTTAATATAGTTATTGTAGGCACAAGTTTCTGTTATGCCTGTTCCCAATGAAGCACATGGAGGCTTAAATTAATTATAAATTGTTTGGCCTATTAGCTCATTATTTTTAACTAGCTCTTATAACTTAAACTAACCCATAATTCTTGCCTATGTGTAGCCACATGGCTTGGTACCTTTTCTCGGTGAGGCATTCTCATTTTATATTTAGCTAGTAACTGCCTCTCTGCTTTTCTTCCTCCCAGAATTCTCCTGGTCTGGTTGCTCCACCTATATTTCATATCTGGCTACTGGCCAATCAGTGTCTTATTAAACTAGTATGAGTGATAATCTTTACAGTGTACAAGAGTATTATCCCACAACAAGTTACTGACTCTCAATATGCAGGAAGAGTTGTTTTACATATTGAAACCTCTGAACTTATTTCAGATGATTCATAATTAACTTTGATATTTATTCAATAACAGGAAATAATCAGAAATATAAATCATCTCTTGTATATAACATATATTAGATCTCATACAGGTCTATCAGGCCATCTATCACAATGATGAAATTGATCAACTATTGGTAGGAAATTTGATCGAAGCCTCAGACTTTAATAACAAACACCATGTTAATAGCAAAGGTTTGAAGAAAAATTTCTCTATCACTTGGTAACAAGTCAAGGAAAGCATAAGGAAATATCTTACCTACCACCCGCAGGAAGTAACCCAAAAGGTACTCTAAGAAATGAAATTTGGCAAATGAATGAGTTTCAGATTTGGAGTTTGGAAAATTCAAGTATATACACTATACCATAGATACATATTCAGGATTTTGATGGGCAACTGCTTTGAATTCTAAAATGCTGACTCCATAATTACCCATGTAGAAGTTATTGCCATCATGGAGATGCCTGCACAAATTAAGCCTGGCAATGCTCCAGCATTTATCTCTAGTAAAATGAAATTTTATTGCATATTGCAACATAAAACATATTACAGGTATACTATACAATCCCTCAGGGAAAGCAGTTATAGAAAGATCTAATTGAACTCTGAAAGATAAAAAGAAAGAGGTAATAAAGACTGCCATAGCTAGACTGCACAATACTTTATCAACTTTAAATTTTTTAAATGCCAATGAGAAATGAATGATAGCTGAGAAGAGACATTGGATAATAGAAAAAAAATCTACTGAATTAAACCAGCCTATGTATTTTAAAGATGTGTTTACCTCACAATGGAAACCATGGTATGTGTTACATTGGAGAAGAGGTTTTGCTTTTGTCTCTACAGGAGAAGGAAAGCTACGGATACCATCAAGATTGATAAAGATTATATTCAAACATGAGAGACCTCTTGATTAGGAGAGGTGATAGTTCATCAAACAGTGTGATCATTCAATCTAAACTAACTGTTAAGAGTAGCTTTTCATTTTACCAGCTATCACCTTCCAAAAAGAAACTTCCCAAAGTTAGGGTTGGTGCTGGCTTTTGTTTTTGTCTTTCCAGAATGAAAGCATCCAACTAAGGAATCTGAAGACCTCTGGACAAATGAAACACCGGAAGCAAAAGGACAAATAATCCAGAGGAAATATCCCAAGAAAAAGAATAAACTCAAACGTAGTAAAACTATATACAATAAGAACAAATCTTAGGTAAAAATTACATTCACAATGTTCAGTCCATTTTCATTTGGCAAATTCAGAGAAAATACTCCATTATCTATCCTATTTTTGTTCAAAGTTTTGTACCTAATTTGCTTTCTATCCTAAATTGTATTAGCAACCCAAAACTATGTTTTTAGACCTCAAAACATTTTCTTAGATAAACAATTTAAGCTTTTAAGTCTCTCAACTTCATACACTTTATACATTGTGAGTTTTTTCTGAATTTGTAACAAGGAAAACTGTAACTATAACTATCTCATTTTTCACTCTATCAGAGACCTGAAAAGGATATAATATTACCTGAGTAAACAGGTAGTGCAGAATAAACAGCTTCCAAAACTAAAGAAATGGCCCAAACATCTGGCTGCCTGGACAAATTAAAATATTGTCATGCCAACACTCAAACAGTTTTCACCTTGGAATATTTTCATAGTTCTTTCACTATACAAGAAATGTGTCACCACGTCCCCAATTTTCTTAAAGAAAGAACTTTGGGGGAGGTTTATGTGAAATACATGACTGGTTACCCTGGTAAGACTTTGCCAGTGTTCAAAAATGATTGAAGTAAGAAGCTAAAGAGCTAAGCTGAAAACTTTTGAAAGTCAAAAGTTTCTTAACCTCCAGAGCTCCTATATCCTCCATGGATAATAACATGTCAGATGTTGACTGGGGAATACTAATGTTGCAATGTAGTCCAGATCACATAGTCGGAATCAGTTGATTAATCACTCATCCTTATTACCTAATGAAATAAATGGGAAATTGACTCTGGTAAAAGATAAAATCATCCGCAATATCTGTGTATCTATGACTCTTCTATATACACCACTTGGCACACAATTTTTTTCTGGCTACACAATAAGGAATGCTGTGGGATAATGCTCTTGTACATTGTAAAGATTTGGCACTTGTATTGGTTTAATAAAACACTGATTCATCAACAGCCAGACAGGAGGTATAGGCAGGGCAAGCAGACTAGGAGAATTCTGGGAAGAGGAAAGGCAGAGATGCAGTCACAAGCTAGTTGCAGAGGAAGCAAGATGCTGCACTGAGAAAAGATACCAAGCCACATGAATAAACATAGATAAAAATTGTGGTTTAATTTAAGCATAAAAGCCAGTTAGTAATATGTCTGAGCAATAGGCCAAATACTTTATAATTAATATAAGCCTCTGAGTGTTTATTTGGGGCTAAACAACTGTGGGACCAGGTATGACAGAAACTTCCATCTACAGAAAAATTAAAAATTAGGAGAAAAAAATAGATTTAGATCCAGATATAGTTGATTCTGAGGTTAGAGGGTGACTTTATAATGATGTATTAAATAATATGTCCAAAAGAGAGGAAAAGGGTAAGATAAGATATGGAAATATAAAACAATTAGAACATTTAATCATCAATACAACATTTAGAAATGAAAGTTAAAGCCTCTGAAATGAAAAGACATGCATGTGTTTAGCAATAGATATGGCAGACAGAAGTCTACAGCCAGTGAACTGGGGTGTGGTTCAATATAAGAGAAAGTGAAGCAGAGAAAGAAAAGTAAAAGAAAAATGACCATACAGTTGCTATGATACATGCTTTAACATTTATGTATTTGAAATATAAATGAATGGGAAAGATTGAGCCAAAAGTAATATTTCAAGTGATAATGGCTGAGAATTTGTTCAAAATTCATGAAATACACTAGCTCAGATTTACATTTTAGAAATTCCAAATTGAAAAAAATAATAAGAAATCACCTTTATGTACATTAAGGATAAAGAGTTGATTAAACAAAGTCATTGAAAATATTATAAAGGTAGCTAGGGAAAACACAGAACCTTCAAAGGGGAATAATATGGTTGATAATTATCGTTTTTCAAAGGCATTTAAAACTTATTTTAGAAAGTAATAAAAGTATACTTTTAAACTTATTTTTAAAACATGAGGCTGTGGGGACTGGAGAGATGGCTCAGTGAGTCAAGGGTACTTGCAATCAAGCCTGAAAAGCTGAATTTGATCCTTGGGACAAACATGATAGAAGGAGAGAACCAACTCCTTCAAGTCATTCTTTGACTTTGCAACACCTGCCATTGCACCCTCCCACATACATACAAATACTTTAGTAAATGAAATAAAAAGCCCATGTCTATCAAAATATGCATCATAAATGAAGGGTTTCAGACAAAGATCAAGGGGATTCCATTTTTGCAGAGTGCTCTAAAAACATTAGAAGAAATGATTCAGGGAAAAATGGAATGACAGTAGAACTTGGAATTGAAATAGGATATGAACACATTAAAACTGTGTAAGTATAAATGATGATTTCTCCTCAAGATAATTGTCATAACATTATTATCTGTGAAACAAGACTGTGTAACAACCCTAAGATGATTCAGTATAATAAGTGAGGTCTAAAGCTTGTTAGGTTTTAGAAGTATCAGACAAAATGCCATATATCGGTATCTAATAAGGCCAAATGCATGTTCGACCTTTAAGTAAAAGTTAATAGATCCCCTCTATGGATTACTTAGCATTGCTAGGTGTTTACAAATGTACATGAAAAAAATTTGATAGAAATACTTACAGATCAATGTTCATGATATATTTATTTTAATAACTACTGAATAAAATAACCAGAATGTTCTTGAAAAAGAAAATATATAAACAAATTGTGTTATTCATCCATATATGAAATACTACTCAGAAATAAAAAGGAGCAATTGTGTGTATTAGTCTCATAGACACAATATATGAAAGAAAAAAAGAATGATCTATGTACATAAATTTTAAGTGAGCACATGAATATATTATTTGATGTTTGAATATTTCTGATAGGGTATTTATTTTCAATATAAGTTTTCATTTTTAAATTTTTAATTGAAATAAAATTACATCATTTTCTCATCTCCTTTTTGTTCCTCCAGGCCATCCTAAGTACTCTTCCTCTAATTTCTCTTATGCTCTCCACACTCTCAAGTTTATAGTCTCTTTTTCTTTAATTATTACTGTTATATGTGTACATAAACATATAAATACTATTTTCCAGTCCCTTTTTGTTATTTGTATATGTATGGTTTCAGGTGACCATTCTGAATTGGTCGGCCAATAAGTTTTATTTTTGGAAGAGGCTAATTCTCCTGTTCACAGAAGCCGTTAGTTGTCAGTAGCTCTTTGTCTAGGGGTAGGATCCACTTAAATTTTTCTTCATTTGTCTTGTGGTATGTGAGGTCCTTCTGTCTATGTGTTGCTTTTATTGGTTAATGAATAAAGAAACTGCTTTGGCCTGTTGATGGGGCAGAACTTAGGTAGGTGGGGAAAACTGGACTGGATGTTGAGAGAAGGAGGCAGAGAGGGAGATGCCACGGATCCATCACCTGAGATGTGCTGAAACTTTGTTGGTAGGCCATGACTTCATGGTGATATACAGATTAATAAAAATGGGTTAAATTAAGATTTACTAGTTAGTCAATAAGAAGCTAGAGCTAATGGGCCAAGTGGTGATTTAATTAATACAGTTTCTGTGTGATTATTTCAGGGCTAAGCAGCCGGGAACAAACTAATGGCCTTCCTCTAACAATCTTAGGATAGCTATTGATATTGTCAATGTTCAAGCCTTGTTTGTGCAGCCAGTTCTAGAGGATCCCATTTCATCACAGACTTCCTGGTCCTCTGGATCTTATAGTCTTTCTATTCTCTCTTTTATGATGTTCCTTTAGCCATAGATGTAAGAACTGTGATGTAGCTATCTGTTGGGTTCTCCATAATCCTTTGATCTCTGTATTGTGTACAGTTGTGGTTTTCTATGATTTGATATAAAGAGAGAATTCTTTCATGTGCAGTGATAGCTACACTTATCTGAAGATGTTGTGATAAGATTTAGAAGGTTGTCAGGAATTATTCTTTTCTAGTGAAGTGACTGTAATAGATTCTTTTTTTAAGGTATATAGCCTCACTACTTCTGGGAAGCTGGCAAGGATTTCAGTACCAGGCATGATTTCCCTCCTGTTGAGTGGGCCCTAGATTCAATTAAATAGTTGTTGGTTACCATAAACATGTTAGTATAAATTTATGGATATCTTGCTATGCTGATCTTTGTTGTAGTTCATAGGTGTCACAGCAGGGTAGACCTGATTAATTTCTTCCCTTCCTTGGCAACTTAAATAGTATTTTCTGGAACCATGGAAACTAGACTACACTAAAAAGGCTTTGTGTCAGGTTCATTTATAATCATCCAACTGTATAGTGTCTTCAGCAATATGGGTGCATCCTTAACTCCTGAAAAGAAACCAAGGACTACACTGATAGTTTATATTGTTTGAGAGTCACTTAGACTGCTCTTATCAACCATTGAAAATGTGGTTTTTCATGCATGGTACTAGGGATTTTATTAGTCTATAGCTTTTTGGGGGGAGCATTGTCAGGCCTGATGGCATGCTTTTTTTAAGACACATATCTATATCTGTAACTATATCATGCCAATATATATATATATATATTTGTGTGTAGGTATTGTGAACAGTTTTAGGTAAATACAAAATAATGGGATTGCTTGAAGTTTTATCAAACACCCTTAGTGCTATTTGTTTTTTTCCACTTCTCCTCCTGTATTGACCTCCCTCCCTCCTCTCCAATTGGAGCCCCCCTCCCATTATTCCATTCTTCACTTACTATCACCTGTATCCTGTTATCCCTCTTTCAATCCCAGCCCCCATGATCCCTTTATACATTCCTGGTTTACACTCATATCTGAGGGTTTGAAGCTAGGGGCCTTCAGCAAGAGAGGATATTCAAGGTTTGTCTTTCTGGGTCTTAGCTACCTCACTCAATATGATCTTTTCTCGTTTCATCCATTTACCTGAAAAGTTTCATGATTTCTTTTTTTTCCGAATAGAATTCTATAGTGTATGTATTGCATTTTCATTATCCATTCTCTATTGAAAGATATTTAGGTTGTTTCCTTTCCCTAGCTATTGTGAATAGAACAGTTATGAGCATTGTTGAGCAAGTATCTGTGGAGTAGGATGTTAAGTCTTTTGGGCATATGCCAAGGAATTGTATAGCTGTGTCAAACAGTAGAATTATTTTTAGTTATTTAATAACATCCCATACTGATATACAGAGTGGCTTTTGTGGACAAAATTTTATGTAACTGTAGCTAAATTGTTGACCAAATACTAATGCCAGAAAAATATGTGAGACGTGCACTTATGAACAACACTAAATAGACTCAGTAAGGTGTAAATTATGTAAAACAATAATTGAAGAGGCCATGGATTTGAGATAGAATATGGGAAACAGCAGGAATTGGAAAGGAACACAAAGGTGTAGAAATGATATAAATATGATATTCATGTATTAAGTTCTAAAAGATAGCAAAATTTTATTAATCAAAAAGGCAAAGAATAAGTGGACATAGAATAAGTGAGTAAAATAAAAACAAGCATCAAGATGATGGGTATAGGGCTGGAGAGATGGCTCAGTGGTTAAGAGCACTGGCTGCTCTTCCATAGGTCCCGAGTTCAATTCCCAGCAACCACATGATGGCTCACAACCATCTGTAATGAGATCTGGCGCCCTCTTTTGGCGTGCGGGCATACATGGAGGCAGAATGTTGTATACATAATAAATAAATAAATCTTTTAAAAAAAAGATGATGGGTATAAATCCTACTATATCAGTACCTACATTAAATACAAAATAAATGAATATTTATGTAAAGAAAGGTTATCGTTATTATTGGTAACATTTTTGTTTAGTTTGTACTGTATATATGAGATATGCTTTAAATAATATGTAGAAAGATAGAAAGTAATAATGTAGACAAAATATGTTATGCAAACTTTAAATCAAGGGTACCATAGTAGAATACGTGTGTGTGTGTGTGTGTGTGTGTGTGTGTGTGCGTGTGTACCAAACCTAGGGCCTTACACATGTTGCATAAGCTGTCTAACACTCGGGAATATGCACATACATACATCTCAGAGTCCTAGCATAATGACAGTAATATATAGGTAGTAGGAACTGAATCATTTTCCAGGTGATAGCCTGTTTATCAGCACCAAAAGATGCCTGGCTTTAAAATTAATGCCAAACAATGTGAACCCTATATTACAATCAAAATATACCATTTTTCAGATTAGGGAGAAAAGCCTTTTTTTTTTTTTGCAAAAGGAGCAGGTAACAGTCTTTTTATAGTCATTAGAGAGAAGCAAATCTACAAGTAGAATTAATGGGAATTATTGAGAATTTTCTAGAGTTTATAGATACAGGAGAAACTTATTTCCCTCAATGACATATCTCAATTCTAGAGGGTTCACATGGAAATCTGACACTGTATACCTATTTATTATTTGTAATGTGTAGCAAGTCTTACCTTAAAGTATACCATTTATGAACTCTGTATGCACTAATTTATTTTGTGGCTTTCAACTAATCATATATAATATCAAGAATATTATTTTCTAAACAGGCAGCCAGAGTTCCAATGTGGAACCCAGCACTGTCTAGTTAGGAAGATGTGGCTAGTTATTCCACCTCCATTAGGCTAAATGTCTTTCAGGAGTTCAGCTTGAGGGAACCGAGCTGCCTAGTTTTACGGTAGCTGGTTAGGACACATCAAAATGAAAGTAACATCTAAGTAACCATTGGCTTGTCTGCTGCATAATGTAAGAGAAGACTAAATCAGGGAAAGAACCAGAGTCTGCTTGTTCTTATTCCACCCCCACTCCCAAACCCCACCCCTCACCACAAGCTCCGTGGAATTGTGATGCATGGATGGAAGATTATCTACATCAATAGAGAGGTGAGAAAATCTTGTCATTGAGAGATTCCAAACAAGAAGTTCCCATCCCTGAGGATTAGGTGTAGCAGGAAATAAATCAGCTAGGAGTGAATTCAAGAACATAAAAGTAACTCTAGGGTCTTCTCCTTCTCTCTATGGCCTTGATGAAGTCATCTGTGTTTTGACTACATTTCCTGAAGGGTGTTGACTTTCAGCACGTATATGGGAAAGGAGGTTTCCTTTTTTTGTGAGAAGTCTACCAAGTAAGCCTTCATAATCCTGTGTAGTTGGACCTGAAAACTCACACATAGATAGATTTCTGGCTCAGAGCTGGATTCTTCTTGTTCCTCAACTATAAAATGGGGTTCCTATATAAAATAACATATATAAGGTGTTGATGAAAATAGCACATAATAAGCCTCTAATAAATGTAATATTGTCATCATCCCAGGGTTAACAACTTAGCTAGTATAACTATCAAGTCTTGTAAAAAAAATCAAAATCCAATTTTTGATATCTGATTCATACAACTGATGAAAATCAGGTAAAACTTTCCTAGAAGACTGTTTCACAGTATGTATCCACGACCTTAGATTCTTAAGATCTAGCAAATGCACTGCTAGAAATATATTCTAAGGAAGCAAAAAATGATGTGTTCTCAGATATTATCACTGTACTACTTCAAATGACAGAACATGGTATGTCTGACTATAGGAAAAGATATTTAGAATTTGTTTCATTCATACGATGGACTATTCTACAAGTCTTAAAAATTCTGTTCACATATACAAAAACTATTCATCAAGATAATATATTTCAACTTTAAGATGGGCACAAATCCAAGTGTTGTTTGACAATATGTTCTGCTGTCAAGGACATGGGGAAACTTGTACTCTCATACAGTGCAGGTGGGAGTTGAGATGGATAGATCCCTTAGGCAGGTAGTTTGGCAATATCTATACAGAATTGCAAATTCATATATGCTGTCACAAAGAAATTCTTCTTTTGAAAAATTGTGGTTAAATTTATTTTTATGTATATTTGTGCATACGTGCATACAACGTTATTTGCTTTGTCACTGTTTGTAATGGAAAAAATTGATAATAATGGAAGGAACTAATTCACCAAATTGCAAATGCCCATTTAGTGATAAATATTCTAAGAATTTGTAACACACACATACACACAGAGAGAGGGGAGGAGAGAGGGAGGGAGGGAGGGAGAGAGAGTATATCATGAAATTGGGAGGTTTGTGAGGTTGTGCTTTTGTTTTTGTTTTTGGACATAAGGTCTCACTTTGTAGCCCAGGGTAGCCTGGAACTCTCTATATAATTCAGGCTGGTCTTATACCGGAATCTTTTGCATCAACATATATTGTTAGATTAGCAGTCCAAGGTACAGAACACTATATTGTTATGACTTTTGCCAGAAATTAAAAAGTATGAATATGCTTTTTGTCTGCTTCCATTTGCTTATATTTATAAATATGCATAGGAAATTATGGTAGGCTGAGTAAAAGCCTCCCAGGATGCATCTACTTCCTATTCTTGGGAATGTGTAAGGATTAAATTGTGTGGTAAAAGATGATTAAGTTGATCATACTATGCAGTATTGTGGGAGGAAGTCTCAGTACCATCACAATTATCCTCAGAAAGGCAGAGAGGTTATACACGAAGAGGGGTAACCTATTTATTGAGGCAGATAATAGAGTTATGCAGCTGTTTGTTAAGGAGTGCCAGCAGCTTCTAACAGTCAAAAGAGACAAGCTCTAGAGTGAGCATATCTCTGCCAACCCCCTGCTTTTCACTCAGTTGTACTGAAGGTCAGAAATTTGAGAGAATAAATTTCTTATTGTCTTAGACCACCAGCCTTTATAATTTGTTACAGTACCCATAGGAAACTCCTGTCACCACTTAGGGAGAAATATGGGGATTTTTAGAAACATAGAGGCAGGACCAGAAATTTTCATTGGTTATCTTTTTATGTTGTCTTATTTACCAAATAAGATAGATCCGCTTAAAATTTAAAATTCAAACAATTAAATATGTCATCACAAATGTGTGATAGAGAGTTTCACACATATGCTCATATGCATGTAGACAACACAGCTCAGTGCTGGGAATCTTCCTCAGCCTATTTTATAAGGCAAGGTCTCTCACTGAACCTAGAGTTCATTGGGTTGCCTAGACTGATTTTGCCAACAAGCCCCAGGGATCTTCCTACCTCCATCTTCCCAGTGCTGGGATTGCAGGTGTTCACTGTGATGATGAATATTGTGTGTAAAGAATAAATTTACTGTGCTTAACTTGTAAACATAAAATTTCTTTTTTAGCTTTTATAGTCAAGAGTAAGTTGCTCTTACTCTGAATGCAACCTGTCAGCTGGCCCAAGATGGACCACTTCCTTGTGCATTTGGACTATTCTTTAAAAAACTGCTGCTTGTTGCAAAGTATTTCACTGCCTCAGCTATTCCTACAAGGTAATGAATGGGTCGCAGGATTAAAGACCTGCTTGTGTATGAAATGTTTGCTTGCTTGGATGGCTAAGGCACCTGCTGGATGTCTGTTACAAAATCAAACCTTGCCCATAACCAGTCAAAATATCATTTTGGATTTGGATCTATCCCCAAAATTATATCTTTGTCGTTTTTCCCTTTATAATCCTTGGGCTTACAATAACCAGAGCCTTACCTAGAGAACTCTCTCTGGTTTGGTCTTGGCCAGTCTCTTCTTAAGAAAAAGTCTCTAAATTAGATGTTCAAGGGAACAACCATGGAGGGAGCAGGCCCGAGTCAGGGACCTCTGTGGGACTGACTGGGTGTGAGTCAGGGACCTCTGAGGGAGTAGGCCTGAGCCAGAGACCTCTGTGGGACCGGCCCCAAGCCAGGGACCTCTGTAGGAGCAGGCCCAAGCCAGGGACATCTGTGGGAATAGGGCTGAGACAACAACCTCCGCTGGAGCAAGGCTGAGCTAGTGACCTCAGCCGGAGCAAGTTCAGGGCAGTGACCTCCACAGGAGCAGATACAAGGGAGTGACCACTGACGGAGCAGGCCCCAGTCAGAGGCCTCTGCTGGACTAGGCACAAGCCAGGGACCTCTGAGGGAGCAGGCCCGAGATAGAGACCTCTGTGTGACTGGGGCCAAACCAGGGACCTCTATGGGAGCAGCCCAAGCCAGAGACATCTGTGGGAACAGGCCTGAGCCAGTGACCTCAGCCAGAGCAGGCCCAAGGCAATGACCTCCACAGGAGCAGGAATAAGGGAGCCAACCACTGCCGAGGGAGCAGGCTGAAGCCAGAGATCTCTGCAGGAGTAGGCCAAAGGCAGCAACCTCAGTGGGAGCAGGGCCAAATGACCGCTGGGATTGCAAAGAGACCCCTGGGAGTGCTGAGCAACCTCCACAAACACCAAGTGACCTCTGGGGCAAATGGAACCATGGCCCTGACTGCACCTTGAGGAGTAACTATCTTGACCTTGGATCTGCTGGCACCTGGAAGACTGATCACCAGAAATACAGCCCCAACTACACCAATCAGAGGAAAAGATGGGTAGACAAAGTAAGAACACATTCAACACAATAAAGAGCAACACAACACCAACAAAAACTTGTGACCCTACAACAGCAAGTCTTGAACACCAAAATATAAATGAAGCAGAAGAAAATGATCTAAGAAATAACTTAGGAAAATGTTTGAGGCCCTTAAAGAAGAAATAAAAAATTCTCTCAAAGAAATGGAAAAAAAAACAAATAAAAAGTTGGAAGAAGTCAATAAATCCCTTAAAGAAAACCAAGAAAAAGCAATCAAACATATGAAAGAAATGATTTGAGACTTGAAAACAGAAATAGAGACAATAAAGAAAAATACAAACTGAGTAGCCCAGACTACTATACCCAGTGAAACTTTCAATTACCATAGAAGGACAAAACAAGATATTCCATGAAAGAATCAAATTTAACCAATACCTAGCCACAAACCCAGCCCCATACAAGGTACTAAAAAGAAAATTCCAACCCAAAGAAGTTAGCTACATCTTCAAAAACACAGGCAACAGATGATCTCACAGCAGTAAATTCCAAAGAAGAGGAAACACACCCAATAACATCACCAACAATGAAAACAAAAATAACAGAAACTAGCAATCACTGGTCATTAATATCCTTTAATATAAATGGACTCAACTCACCTATAAAAAGACAGAGATTAACAGATTGGGTACAAAACCAGAATTCATCTTTCTGATGCATAAAAGAAACATACCTCAACCTCAAAGACAGACATTGCCTCAGAGTAAAGGATTGGGAAAAATTTTCCAATGCAATGAACCTGAGAAACAAGCGGGTGTGTCTATCTTAACATCTAACAAAATAGACTTCAAATTAAAATCAATCAAAAGAGACAAAGAAGGCCATTTACTATTAGTCACAGGAAAAATCCATCAAGAGGAAATCTCAGTACAGAACATCTATGCCCCAAATACAAGGGTACCCTCATATGTTAAAAAAAAAACACTTCTAAAGCTTAAATCATACATTAAACCCCACACACTAATAGTGGGAGACTTCAACATCCCACTTTCACCCCTGGACAGGTCTGTCAGACAGGAAATTAACAGAGAAATAAGAGCACTAACAGATGTTATGAATCAAATGGACTTAACAAACATCTATAGAATATTCCATCCAAACATAAAAGAATATACCTTCTCAGCATCTCATGGAACCTTCTCAAAAATTGACCACATATTAGGTAACAAAACAAACCTCCACAGATACAAAAAATTTGGAATAACCCCATATATCTTATTAGACCACTATGGCTTAAAATTAGAGTTCAACAGCAACATTACTTTCAGAAAGCTCACAAACACATGGAAATTAAACAGTTCTCACTTGAATCATCAATGGGTCAAGGAAGAAATAAAGGAAGAAATCAAAGACTGCCAAATTCAGTGAAAATGACCACACAACATACCCAAACTTAGGGGACACAATGAAAGCTGTGTTAAGAGGAAAATTCATAGCACCAAATGACTACATATAAAATGCTCGAAAAATCCCACACTAGTGACTTAACAGAACATTTGAAAACTCTAGAACAAAAAGAAGCAAACTCACCCTAGATGGCAGGAAATAATCAAATTGAGAGTTTAAATAAACAAAATAGAAACAAAGAAAACAATACAAAGAATCAATGAGACAAAGAGTTGGTTCTTCAAGAAAATTAACACAATAGACAAACCTTTATCCAAACTAACCAAAAGACAGAGAGAGAATATCCAAATTAACAAATTCAGAAATGAAAAGGGGTACATAACAACAGACATGGAGGAAATCCAGAAAATCATTAGTTCATATTTTGAAAACCTATACTCTAGCCGGGTGGTGGTGGCACATGCCTTTAATCCCAGCACTCAGGAGGCAGAGGCAGGCGGATCTCTGGGAGTTCGAGGCCAGCCTGGTCTACAAGAGCTAGTTCC
>NC_022026.1:44482599-44487267 GCF_000317375.1 Microtus ochrogaster | reverse complement strand
ACAGAGAAACCCTGAATTGAAAAACCAAAAAAAAAAAAAAAAAAAAAAGAAAGAAAGAAAAAGAAAAGAAAAGAAAAAAGAAAACCTATACTCTACACAATTGGAAAACCTAAAGTAAATTTTCTGGATAAATATCACTTACCAAAATTAAATCAGGACCAAATAAGCAAATTAAACAGACCTATAACTGCTGAAGAAATAGAAACAGTCATCAAAAAAAGTCCCCCCCAAAAAACCCCTAGGGATAGATGATTTCAGTGCAGAATTCTACAAGATTTTCAAAGAAGAACTAATACCAATACTCCTCAAATTGTTCCACACATAGAAACAGAAGGAACTCTTTTTGTGAGGTTACAATTACCCTGATACGCAAATCATACAGACATTACTAAGAAAGAAAATTACAGACCAATCTCCCTCATGAACATTGATGCAAAAATACTCAATAAAATACTGGCAAACCAAATACAAGAACACATCAGAAAAATCATCCACATGATTAAATGGGCTTCATCCCAGAGATACAGGGATGGTTCAACACACAAAAATCTGTCAGTGTAATCCACCATATAAATAAATGGAAAAAATATGATCATCTCATTAGATGCTGAAAAAGCCTTCAACAAAATACAGCATCCCTTTGTGATAAAGGTCTTGGAGAGAGCGGAGATACAAGTAACATACCTACACATAATAAAGGCAATGTGCAGTAATCCGACAGCCAACATCAAACTAAGTGGAGAGAATCTCAAAGCGATTCCACTAAAATCAGGAATAAGACTAGGTTATCCACTCTCCCCATATCTATTCAATATAGTATTTGAGGTTCTAGCTAGAGCAATAAGACACCAAAAGAAGATCAAGGGGATACAAATTGAAAAAAAAGTCAAACTCTCACTATTTGCTGATGATATGATAGTTTATATAAGTGACCCCAAAAATTCTACCTAGGAACATCTACAACTCATAAACACCTTCAGTAATGTAGCAGGATACAAGATTAACTTGAAAAAAATCAGCAGCCCTCCTTTTCATAAATGGGCTGAGAAAGAAATCAGAGAAACATCACCCTTCACAATAGCCACAAATAACATAAAATATCTTGGAGTATAACTCTAACCAAACAAGTGGAAGACCTGTATGACAAGAATTTCAAATCTTTGAAGAAAAAAATTGAAGACACTAGAAAATGGAAAGATCTCTCATGCTCTTGAGTAGGTATAATTAACATAAAAATGACAGTCCTGCCGAAAGCAATCTACCAATTCAATGCAATGTTCATCAAAATCCAGCAAATTTCTTCACAGACATAAAAAGAATACTCAACTTCATATGGAAAAGCAAAAATCCCAGGATAGCCAAAACAATACTGTACAATAAAGAAACTTCTGGAGGCATCACAATCCCTGACTTTAAACTCTACTACAGAGCAACAGGACTGATAACATCCTGGTACTGGCATAAAAACAGACAGGAGGACCAATGGAACAAAACTGAAGAGCCAGATATCAATCCACACACCTACAAACACCTGATTTTTGACAAAGAAGCAAAAAATATCAAATGGAAAAAAGAAAGCATATATAACAAAAGGTGCTGGCATAACTGGATTTCAACATGTAAAAGAATAAAAATAGACCCATATCTATCACCATGAACCAAACTCAAGTCCAAATGGATCAAACATAAAACCAGTCACATTGAACCTTACAGAAGAGAAGGTAGGAATACACTTGGATGCATTGGCACAGGAGACCACTTCCTAAATATAACTAGTAGCACAGACACTGAGTGAAACAATTAATAAATGGGACCTCCTGAAACTTACAAGCTTCCGTAAAGCAAAGGACACTGTCAACAAGACAAAACAGCAGCCTACATAATGGAAAAAGATCTTTACCAACCCTACATTGGACAGAGGACTGATCTCCAAAACTTACAAAGAACTCAAGAAATAGGTCATCAGAAAAACAAATTATCCAATAAAAAAAATGGGGTAGAGATCTAAACAAAGAACTCTCAACAGAGGACTCTAAAATGGCTGAAAGACACTTAAAGAAATGCTTAACACCTTAGTCATCAGAGAAATGCAAATCAAAACAACCCTGAGATTCCATCTTACACCTATAAGAATGGCAAAGATCAAAAACACTGATGACAACTTATGCTGGAGAGGTTGTGGGGTAAAGGGAACACTTCTCCATTGCTGGTGGGAGTGAAGACTGGTACAGCCACTTTGGATGTCAGTTGTGGCGATTTCTCAGAAAATTAGGAAACAACCTACCTCAAAATCAAATAATACCATTTTGGGTATATACCCAAAGAATCTCAATAGTACCACAAAGATATGTGCTCAACTATGTTCATAGAAGAATTATTTGTCATAACCAGAACCTGGAAACAGTCTAAATGCTCCTCGACCGAAGAATGGGTAAGATAAATGTGGTACATTTACACAATGGAGTACTACACAGTGGGAAAAAATAATGACATCTTGAAATTTGCGGGCAAATGGTTGGATATAGAAAATGACTTATTGGGTGAGGTAACACAGACCTAAAAAGACAAATATAATACGTACTCACTCATAAGTAGCTTTTAGACATAAAGCAGAAAAAAATAGCCTACAATTCACAATCCCAGAAAACCTAGACAACAAAAAAGACTATGAGAGACATACATGGATGTAATCTACATGGGAAGCAGAAAAAGGGAAGATCTCCTGAGTAAATTGGGAGCGTGAGGGCCTTGGAAGAGGGTAGAAGGGGAGGGGAGAGAGGAAGGAAGGGGAGCCGAGAAAAATATATAGCTCAATAAAAACAATTTTAAAAAGTCTTTAGTTTACGAAAATTAACTTGAATCAGACTGGTAATCTTTGAAGGACCCCAGACCCACAACAGCACCAGCACTTCTGTCTTGTTATGAAGGTGTGAAATATCCAGCAAGCAATCAAGCACTTAACTGAGATGTCTCCCAGCCCCTTTCCCCTTCTTAGCTCAGGCCTGACCAGCAATTGGTAAGAAAGAGACTAGCTTATTCTAGAACTTAGTCCCCCCCCCTGCTTTTGGCTAGCCTCTGAAATGCATGCACACAACTGGCAAAGAACAATCCTTGAGTGGCCCTAGCAACGGATCAGCAAATACACAGCTGCAGGTCTTTATCTATCTCATCGTGTATCCAACCTCAAATATCCTTGTGGAGGCCTAGGTATTGGTCCAGCCTATGCCCAGGCTCACAATGATTTCAGAACACCCCCTGAACTTCTAACCTTTGGCATTACATCTCTTAGGGTACTGCCCTGTTCTGGATGGCAGATAATTTCAAAATGGTTGCAGCTGGCTGCCTTCCACAGCATCTAGCTGGCCTGCAGGGAAATGTGCCTCTCTTGCACTCACCAGTCTTGGCAGTATACTTGCTCCCATTGTTCCCCTTCCAGCTGTCAGGAGGTGACTCTGGCTTGGTCAAAGGACAGTGTAGCATTAGGGCCGCTGCTCCTCCGAAGTCAGACCGTGCTTGCAGGTCTCCCCAAGAACCCAGCTGCGTCTGCTCTGGTCTCAGAGGGCCGTCCTGCGGATATGTCACGTCTAGTAAGCTTCGGTTGCCCAGTGAAATGTCCTTCTTTTTTGAGCGGAATGTCATCCATCTCTCCCAAGGATTTGTGGTTTGTCCCTTGGGTTGCATGAGGGAAGAGAAAATGTTCATACAAGAAAGAAAGCAAAACCACCAGAATTCTCCCCACTTCTTATTTTCTTCTAGTAAGTCTCCTGGGATTTCTCTTAAACACGATAGAGGACAGTGGTGGTCCCTGAACCAGTTATTCTGTGTTTCACAAAGTCGGTGCCTGGAGAACTAGACACTTGATGCCTATTGGCCTCATCTCTGGGAGCTTAACAAACTTCCCAGACATGAAGAAAATCCTCCTATGAATTAGTAGCCGAATAACCAGCTGCTTAAATAATTAGGTTACACATGTTACAAACTGTATGAAATGTTTTGTCTTATGCTGTTAGGTTCCTGTCATGGCATACGCCACAATTCTTTGTCAGTCGTATGACTGAGGGCACATTTGGCAGTTAGAGGGCAGAGTTTTTGGACTAGATATTGTAAAATATAATTAAAACATGAAATTAGATAGACCTCTCCCCACTTAACTGCTTTTTACCAAGCTTCTTCCCTCAGCATGGGACTTCACTTTTCATATAATTTTATCTTCCTCACAAAGATTTTCTGTAATTGAGACCCAACCTGTTACTAAAATGTGGCAGAATTAGTATTTCATTTAAGTTGATTGGCGAGCTTACTTAACTAAAATAATATCTTAATCACTAAAAGCGTTACAGAATATTTAGGTTTGAAATGTGCTTATGGCAAAAACTGTCCTTTCTGTAGCTTTTATCGTCATATCAGTAAGAGAAAGTCGGATAAACTAAACTCATTCTGACACATTTAGTACTGTGCAGAGGCTAACCTTTTAGGTTCTGTGTGTCTGTGTGGATATTGAAATCATTAATATTTGATTTGGAAAATGCTCAGATTCTCATTTATTTTGTCTTGATATATTTTTTAAATTCCTTGTTTTGAAAAGGAGATTACATAGCTGAAGAGAAGATGAAAACAAAAGGCTTTTTTTTTTTTTTTTTTTTGTTTTTCGAGACAGGGTTTCTCTGT
>NC_022026.1:44474200-44482499 GCF_000317375.1 Microtus ochrogaster | reverse complement strand
AGAGTTTTATTCATGTATATAATCTTTGAAAACATTCTGATTTATCCACATTTTATAGCTGTAGAAACTAAAATTTAACTGGTTGAATAACTTGCCAAAAATAACTACAGACAATAAATTGAAATGCAAAGTCAAAGATTTTTCTTTCAATTTTTTTTTGTTGTTGTTGTTTTTTTTTTTTTCAAGACAGGGTTTTTCTGTAGCTTTGGTGCCCGTCCCGGCACTAGCTCTTGTAGACCAGGCTGGCCTCGAACTCACAGAGATCCGCCTGCCTCTGCCTCCCGAGTGCTGGGATTAAAGGCGTTTTGATGGAAATTTGAACTTGGGACTATTTTAGATTTACTCCAGAAGAGTTTCGTAATCGAAATCTGTGATTCGTGTTAAACACAGAGGGGACATATTCTGAAGTGTGTTTGCAAAGGACTCTGTGTCTCTCATTTGGAACGTGAGTTGAAGTGCTGCAATCCCCAGCAGGCAGCACTGGGAAGCTGCAGCAATAACACAGCTGAAAGATATGATCTAAACAAGTGAGTGACAAGGCCTGTTAATGGAATTAAAAAATGTTTTGACATCTAAGATGGCAGGACTGTATGATGGCTTGCGTAATATGCTGCCTGTAGAGCTGGTTGTCACAGCTCACACCTGTACTCCCAACAACTGGGAGGGTGACACAGGGGAACTGCTGCAAGCGTGAGATCATCCTGGGCTGTGGAGTGAGTTCCAGGCCAGCCTTTGCTGCCAAGCGAAAGCCTGGTTCAAAACAAAACATAGGTTCCCCTTCAAGGGAGGTAATGAATAATTCAATATACCTATAAATTGTTTTGATGATGGAGATTATGTCGTTTGCCCATTTAGCAGGATCATTTGCTCATTTTTATTTGCATATATACTAGGTACTGGCTCCTTGTCAAAAAAAAAAAAAAAGAATTGGCAAATATTTTCTCCCATTCTGTATTTTGCCTATTCACAGTTGGGTTTTTTTTTGTTTTGTTTTCTTGGGTTGAAACTTCTTAGGTTAGATATAGTCCTATCTCTCTAGAGTTACCTGTGCTTCTAGAGTCATTTTTAGAAAGTATTTGCCTCTCCTAATACTGTGTTTCCTCTACAACTTTTTTTTTTTTTTTTTGCCCAGCAATATCACAGTGCTGTGTGTCACATTTAGGTCCTTAGTCCTTAAGTTGATTTTTGAATGTGATAAGAGACAGGGACCTAGTTTTGTAATTCTGCCTATGTTTACCTAGTTTTTCAGTATCATTTATAGAAAAGACTTATTCCAATGTATGTTCTTGACATGTTTGCTGAAAATCAGTTAGGTGTTATTCATAGATTAATTTCCAGATTTTTTGCTGTATCGCTTTGGTGTATGAATATAGTTTTATTACAGTATTTACTATAGTTTTGTAGTGTGTTTTGACATCAGCAATTATGATGCCTCCATATTCCTCTCACAGCATTTTTCTTTAGCTATTTTGAGACCATTTGTGGTCCCATAAAAATGTTGCATTTATTTCTTTCTAGTTTTGGCCAGAATGTCATTGATACTCTGATGCAGAATGCATGAATCTATATATCATTTTGGGTAGTTATGTACATTTTAGAAATATTAATCTTAATTCATGGGCATGATCATGTATTTCCACTTTGTAGCTTATAATTTATTTCATCAAATCTCGTAAATTTTTCATTATAAGTAATCTTTCATTTCCTTGGTTAATTTTATTTCTAGGCATTTGGTTTTTGAGTCGCTATTGTGAATAGCATTCATTTTCAACTTCTTTTGAAACCAGTTTGTCATTGATGCACATAAATGCTATTGCCTTTTTAATTTTTATTTCATAACTCGAGACTTTCCTGGATTTGACTATCAGTTCAAAGTTTTGCTGGGGTCCTTGGGTTTTTCTACATATATGATCATGTAAAACACGCTTCTTCTTTTTCAACTGGGAAAACTTTTATTTCTCTCTCTTGTCCGTTTCCTCTAGCTAAAAGTTTTAGCAATATTATGCTGAATAGGAGTGGTAAAAATGAATATAACTGTCTTGTTGCAGACAATTTAGCATGATTTCAGCTATAAGTTTATTATATACAGCCTTAATTGATGTATGTTCCTTCAATATCTAATTCTGAGGGGCTTTATCCTAAAGCCACGCTGAATTGTATTAAATGCCTTATTGCACTAGTTGCATCTTTTAGTCGTTTCATGTGTTGTAATGCATTACTGATGTGCATTTGTTGAAGCGTCTTTGGAATAAATCCCACTTATCATGGTGCATAATAATTTTGATGTGTTGATGTACTTTGCTTGTGTTTTGTTGAGAAATTTGCAGCCGTATAGATATGTAGTTGATCTTAAGTTACCAATACATTGGTAAAATCAGAGATATTGCAACTAATATCAAATGAATACAATGAATCACTAAAGATTATCATAGCCAACTATATACAAACATATACAAAATCCTAGAATTGTTTGGGTACATATAATACCAAAATTAAACGACAACAACAAAATGACAGGGTGTAAATGGACCAATAATGAACTATGAGGTTGAAATAGTAAGAAAAGAAAAAGTCCTATAACAAAAGTCCAGATGATGTTGTATCTTAGAACATTAAGTTGGTAGGCACTATTGATTTTGTTTCCAGCTGGGTACCATATATACTATAGCGTCTTCAATTATAACTGATGAGTGTGGGCTGAGGGCATGTCCATCTATCTCTGAGAGCCATGTGAAAGTGGAACTATTCTAGTAGAGAGGTAGATATAGATGTATCCAAAAAGCTCCTAAGAGTGAATACCAGTGGTGTCAGAAGGTTCTGGCAATGGAAGCAGTGGCCCTAAAGTGGTGGGCCAGATGAAACTTTTCCTTGTTTTGGTGGGACTACTTGAAATAGTATCTACATATCTGTTATGCATCATATTTCTGCAAAAGAATGATGTTCTATAGTAGTTGGACAATTTTCCTTATTTTCATATCCTTTAATTTTATGGTTTTTCGGGGAAGGCTCAAATCTTAATATTTACTGTACTCAAATTTTATGAATAATATTTTTAAAGAATATGCATGATGACATGACTTCTAAAATGTTATCCCAATTTCTATCCTCTCCTAGCAGGTTTTATTTCCTTTCTCTAAAATACCAGTGATTAAACCAAGGGCCTCAGGTCTCACTCATGGGAAGTGAATACATTTAAGCCATAACCCCAGTCTTCACCCTCATGTGTTCTAATATTGTTCTTTGTATCTGGAGCCTCTGATTTGTCTTTTACAAAGCCTACAAAAATATGAGTCTATTTTAGCTGAGCTTTCCCTTCCAAATGCCCATGTCTGACCTGTTGTGGTTTGCTGTTTCCTCTCTTTGGATTCCCGGAGCTCCTAGTGTGAGATGCTATGCATGCTGACTGCTAAGTTACACACATGAAACTTTATATCATTCTGACTTCTTCTATGTAAAAATCCCCCTCTCCTCTCAAAATTTAAGTCACTTGAGGCAAGGACATTCTTTTTCTTTCACACATATATCAGATCTACTGTTTCTTTGAACAACACGCAGACTGAGTAAGGAGTAGTTGAGGAAAAATTCTTAATAGGTGAAATAAATTCTTATTAAATCAATAAATGTTAAACTTGTCAATCCTAATACACTCAAATTACATATTTATGTCTGTGAAGATGAAGAGTAGTGGAAAAATGTCATTTAGTCAGCTCACAAAGCCTTCTAGTTTAATTGTGCATCTTGGGTGCCTGACCTTGCGTAAGTGTATTTCCCACTTCTTGAGCTGACTTTCTTCATCTAGAAAACAGACTAGGTAATCCCTAAGGTACATTGCAAATCACATGTTTTAGAAGTCTACAATGTAAATCTTTCTTGAATCTCTTATGCACCACACTGAATTTTTAAATAGAACACACTGAACAGAAATTAACATTTTAAAAAATGTCACAGTCATTATTAGGAATGTCAATTATTTGCTGACACTATAGTGCAGTTAAGGGGACTATTGTGATATGGATAGCTGTTTCCTCTCCAGAGCATGTGGCTTTTATTTCTAATTAAAGTTTGCCCTTTAATTTCCTCTTTTAATGTCAGACTGTTACCTGTTGCTCTCACTTCTTACAGCTGATACCAGTTTTGCCCGTATCAATAAGCTCACCTGATTGGACTTCTAACCTAAGGTATATGGAACAACCAAGAAATGTTAAATTTGACTTGTGTCAAACATCGATCATTTAATTACTCAAGCATAGTTAATTAGGGGCTTATGGTGGTCTACCATACACAGAATGGTGGAAAGAATGAAAAAGCAGTAGCTTTCAACAGATTTAATTCTCTTGGAGAGCTTTATCCTGAAGAATGTGTCTGAACTTCAGTGCAGGACGTCTGCAGATCTCTACTTTTCAGTTTTCAGACAAGTCACCTGTGGATGATAAAGGAATTAATAATGATAACAAAGATGGCTAAGCACTTGCAAAGGAATATGCAAAGAGACAGTACAATAGAACCAAATTTCCACAGATTAACTCATATAGGAACTGAAATTACTAATATCAGTAGTTTCTAAAAACAAAGAGAAAAAAAACAAACAAAATAAAACAAAAAAAACAAAGAGAAAAAATTTAGTGCCTCCTTTGGTTCTTCCAATAATGTAGTGAGCACAGCAACACTCTTCTTTCTGCTTTGCGGAGAGGATAAATAGAGGCTCAGGAACATGCCAAAGTCACAATGGAAATGAGTGGTAGAGCTGAGAGAAAGTCTTACATCTTCAGTCCATTTCTGTCTGGCCCAATTCTGAGCCATTACAAGGCTCAGATCATGTTAACCCTTCCATAATTCTTCAGTAACTAAAACTTCCAGAAGAAAACATAGGCAGTATTCTCTAATATACAGGTATAGAAAAGGACTTTCGGGCTAGGACTATGTTTTCCAAAGAATTAAGGTAAAAAATTACCAGCCGCTGCCTTGTAAGATTTAAAAGCTTCTGTATAGCTAAGAAACAATAAATCGAGTAAAGAAACACACAGAATGGGAGAGAAAATTGGTCAGTTATACAGCTGATAAAGGAATAATACCAAGAATATACAAAGACGTCAAACAAACAAAAAATGAGAAAAGAAAACAAATGACTCAATTAAAAAAAAATGGACCTGGGATCTGAATAGAGTTATTAAAAGAAGAAAAATGGCTAAGAAATACACGAAAAAATGTTTATCATCCTTGTCAATTAAGAAAACTCAGAGTAAAGGAGATTTCATTTCACACCGGGCTGAATGGCCAAGATCACCAAAACAGTTGACAACAAATGTTGGCAAGGTTACAGAGAAAGAGCAACTCTCATTCACTGTTGGTAAAAAAAATGGTGTAGCCATTCTAGCAAACAAAATGGACATTGTTTTCTAGATTGAATCCTCAAAAGTCTTCGAAATTAAAATAAAGATGCCATAGGATATGACCCAGCTATGATTCTCGCTGGCATATGTTCAAAGCACTGGACATTCTACTCCACAGATACTTACTCAGCCATGGACATTGCTGCCTTCTCCACAATAGCCAGGGAGTGTAAATAATCTAAATGACATTTAACAGATGAATGGATAATGTAAATGTGGTGCATATACATGTTAGAATATTGTTCATCTGTGAAGAAAAATGAAATCAACTTCACAGGTAAATGGATGGACCTAGAAAAGATCATACTGAGTATGGCAACCCAGGTCCAAAAAGACAACCACCACAAGCTCTCTCCTCAAAGGTTCCTCCATCCAAATCCTCAGGTATAAGTGTAGCTACCACCCTTCATCAAAGTAGCCTCTCTTTACAGCAAGCAGAAACCATCACAGAAAATGACAATTGGACACAGCCCCAGTAGATACATTTATATCATAACTCCTGCATCTATGGTTCAAGGAACATCATGAAAGATGGAACCGAAAGGCTGTAAGAGACAGAATACTTACCAGAAAGTCTATGGTGAAAAAGGCTCTCTTAGAAAGGGCTGCATAAACAAGACCAGAACAAGGGAAATATCAACAACCCTGCTGACATGGAGGATGGAAGAGATTGCATTGAATCAGTCCCACCTCTAAACAAAGAACTACAGTTAACCAATGACTGCAAGGAATTTGACTATTCCAGAGATGAGTGGAGGGTACAACAAGGGCTTCCCCTCACCTGGGATTAGGCACAAGCCACACCCAAACCCCATTTTCACAGAGGGATCCTTTATTAAGCAGGAAAGAAAAGTTAAAGTGGCTGCTTTCTGACTCAGGCTGAAAAACAGCAGCAATGACCTTGCAGGTGTAACTTTTACAAGGAGAAGGGAAGGTCTGTGTTAGAATGGGCCAGGATCTGGTGGTAAAGGAGATAGAATAGGGAGAAGGGGGAGGGAACAAGAAAGAGGAAATGGATATTTGTCTCCGAGGGACAAAGGGCTGTCTCTGAATGGAAAGGAGACAGACATGGCACATAGGAAAACAGCAGTTTATAAAAATAAAATGGATGTATTTAAATCACGTGTTTAATTTCAATTGGGCATGTTAATTAGGTGAGCCAAAGGGAGCTTTTGATTGCTAGATTTCAATACTTTGATCACTGGACCTGGGTAGTCAGCCTCAGGAGGAAGTGGCCAAATAAGGCAATAGACGTTGGTGGCATCTAGCAATTTTAGCAAGACAGAGAAAATGGGGGAGAGGGACAAGGCTTTCCAGAGCCACATGTACAGTGTCCCTTCAGTGAGGCTGCTGAATGGCTGTCCAATGCAGAGTAGTTAGCCCAGAAACCATATACACACGGGAACAAAAATGGACCCAACTGTTTGTATTTATGTGTGCATGCGCGGGTGCACACACATAACAATAATAACCAAACGAGAAGAGGCTATCAGCTTGAGAGTAGGGAGATGGGAAGGTTTGGAGGGAGGGTTCTTGGGAGGGGCTGAAGGGAGGATTCTTGGGAGGGGCTGGTTGTCAGAAAGGAGGCAGGGAAAATGATAAAATTCTATTTCAATCAAAAATACACTTAAAAAAATGAATAGCTTCTCAATGAGAAATAAGCCAAATTTCTTTTTTTTTACAATGTGTTTTTATTAGTTACTCATAGAAAAATTAAATTACAGAGTGAAATTTATTGCCAGACTGATTTTCAAAATTAGATTCTGATTAATAACCACCTTTACTTTATAATTATGTTGTTTTGTAAACTGTTAGCTTAACCATTTTAATGCCTGTTGAAATTTACTAAACTACTGAAAATTCACTAAGTTAGAGTGGCATATGTCAGGTTATTTGTGCTCAGTGTGTGAATTTCTAAATTCACGTAGGATTTTATTGCAATATCTAAAATGCTCTTTCCAAGGAAACAAACCTTCGATCAAAAAAGTATGGATCTTTTGGCACCATTTACTAGGTAAAATTATGGAAAATAGATACTATTGAGATGATTAAATTAGTCAATCAGAATTTAGTCTTTTGCTCACCAATATAACAACATATCAAAAATAATTGGCCTTTAAGGAGGAATGGCTTATTCTAGTGTCTTAGTTAGAGTTACTGTTCCTAACCTGATAAAATGCCTTGATCAAAAACAAGTTGGGGAGGAAAGGACTTATTTGGTTAATGCTTCCACATCGCAATTCATCATCCAAAGAAGTCAGGACAGGAACTTAACCACAGCAGAAATCTGGAGGCAGGAGCTGATGCAGGAACCTTGGAGGGTGTTGCATACTGGCTTGCTCCCCATGATTTAATAAGCCAAATTTCTAAAGACCCTTTGGATTATCAGAGCTGGAGTGAGGGTGTGTGCTGGCTAGGTTTTTTTTTGTTTTGTTTTTTTTTTTTTTTTTTTTTTTGACAAAACTGGTGCCAACTGAGAAGAGAACCTCAATTAAGAATATGCCTTCCATAAAACTGGCCTGGAGTCACAGTCCAGCTGGCCTTGGTGAGCTCCCAATAGATCAGCCCCACTGTCTCCGTGGGTGGGTGCACCCCTTGTGGTCCTGACTTCCTTGCTCATCTTCTCCCTCCTTCTGCTCTTCATTGGGACCTTGGGAGCTCAGTCCGGTGCTCCAGTGTGGGTCTCTGTCTCTATCTCCGTCCATCACCAGATGAAGGTTCTATGGTGATATGAAAGATATTCGTCAGTATGGCTATAGGATAGGGTCATTTCAGGTTCCCTATTGTCAGCTGCCCAAGGAACTAACTGGGGACATCGCCCTGGGTACCTGGGAGCCCCTCTAGGTCCAAGTCTCTTGCCAACCCTAAGATGGCTCCCTTAATTAAGATATGTGCTTCCCTGCTCCCCT
>NC_022026.1:44427495-44473865 GCF_000317375.1 Microtus ochrogaster | reverse complement strand
ACTGGAGAGGGAGGGGGAGAGGAGTGGGGGGAGGGGAAGAGGAGTGGGAGGAGGGGGAGGGAAATGGGAGGCTGGGAGGAGGCGGAAATTTTTTTTTCAATAAAAAAAAAGAAAAAAAAACCTGGCCTGGAGAAATTTCTATGGAGAATTTTCTTGACTAATGATTGATACAGGAGGGACCAGCTCACTGTCTCTGAGCAAGTGGTCCTGAGTGGTGGAAGAATGCAAGCCAAGCAAGACATGAGTGCAAGACACTGAAGAGGGAATCCTTCATGATGCCTCAGTTTCTACCCTGCCCTCACTTCCCCTCATGATGGACTGTTTTTGGGATATTCACACCTAATAAACTCTTTCCTCTCCAAGTTGCTTTTGGTCATGGGACCATTAAAACAGATGAACCAACACAGGCCATTTGCAGCCAAACCACCACACTCAGGAAAGGTATAGCTGGATCATATGGCCATTCTAAGGATAAATTTTGAGAACGAATCTACATATGCATTTTCATTAATATCAAATATTAACAATCCCTCCCACATCCACAATCTTCCCAGCATTTGTTACTGTTTGTTGATGATAGTTATTCTAATTAGAGTGTGATGGAATCTCAGTGAAGTCTTGATTTAAATTTCTATAGTCCCCAAATATATTATACATGCTTTTTTTGTTTATTGACTAGTAGTACTTCTTTTGAGAATTGTCTTTTAAATTCACCTGCCAATTTATTGAACCAATTGTGTGTTGTTTTAGTGTTTAGCATTTTAGATTTCTTTATGTATTTTGTATATTAATATCCTGTTAATAGAATAGCTAGGGCACGTCTTCTGATTTGTAAGTTGTCTCATCATTCTCGTAATTATTTCATTTGTTGTGCAATTTTTTAAAAAATTTTATACAATCTCATTTGTCCATTTGTCAGTGATAATTTCCTTTGCCATTGGCATCTTCTTTAAGCTGTTGCCTATGCCTATGTCTTGAAATGTTTTCTCTAACAATTTCTAAATTGCAGCTCTCACATCAAGGTATGTGATTCACTTTGAACTGAATGTTTTTTGTACTTTGTAAGAAATAGAGATCTAGTTTCATTCTTCTACTTAGGGATATCTGATTCTTATGGAGCCACTTGTTGAAGATACCGTTTTCCCCTAGTGTCCAATTTTAGAAATGCTGTCAAGAATCATATGCCTGTGATTGCATGGATTTATTTCTAGTACCTCTATTCTACTCCATTGATACAAATTCCTGTTTTCTGCCCATACCATGCTGGTTTTGTTTCTGTTGCTGTGTAGTGTCATTTGAAATCGGGTATTGAGATGGTTGTAGCATTACTCATTTTGCTCAGGATTGCTATGTCTCTTCCAGCTGAGCTGCCAGGTGTGTGGTCGTGCAATACGATGAAAATACCTCTTACATTCTAGAAGACCGGAACTTTGAACCTCACAGCCAAAGTTAATCATACACCCTGAAGTCACTTGACTTAGGATGGGTAGCTTCCTGTGCACTCAACCTGTTTGTTGAATGTGCCTTTAGGAGAACAAATGTAACAATCAACATTACTCGCGTTTGATTTCACATGCAATCAACTTTTATAACCTAAGCGAATACAGAGCTGCAGCCTTAAGTTATGTATTCCTTCATGATCCTGACCCAGATAATGCCTGGGTATCATTTGCTGAAAGCAGCAAATACAGAAATTGAAAACAGCTTCCTAAAATCTACCATAAATGTTGAAAGCGTTCATTTATGGGTATTAGATGATAAACAATGATGTTTGCTGTCTGGGTCAGCTGGGATCAGTTAGAGCCAGTGACTTAAGCCCTTATAAAAAACTGTTAAAAAGCTCCAAAGCCACAGAGAAACCCTGTCTCAAAAAACAAAAACAAAAACAAAAACAAAAAAAACTGTTAAGGATTTCTGTAAAGCATCCATTCCTTCTCCTTGTGGCGCTTTCCGTCATGTTCAATAAACACAGAGCAAAGCCCTTTGGTATGGACACAGACAGACACAACTCATGCAGCAGTAACACACAAGACAGCTTTTAGACGGGCACAGATTTAGATCATATAACAAACAGACGAGGATGAAAGACACAAGGAGTATAAAGTAGATAATTCAAATCTGGACTCACTCTTTGTTAACCAATTCCAAGGGGAAGTGCTTTTATTATTTCTTCCTTCAAGTGCTTTTATTTCTTTCCTTAATGTGACACTGACGCATTATTGGTGACTCATAGTTAATCACTAATGTGTATAATCCTTTAATATGTGAATTCCGAAGTTGCTTTTTTCTAAGATTTTTAAATGTGGCACACACAAAGGAATTTTTCCAGTCTTAACAAAAAATGAAGTCATGACATTTCTCTCAAAATCAATGGAACTATGATTTCTAATGTTAGTGCTAAAGGTAATTATTTTTTCATATGCAGACATAAGAGTTTAATTTTTATATATGCACATATACATTGTGGGCTATTTAACTGGTATAGATTTAAAAACTAGATTAGGACGATGATGGGGGAAAGGTCTTCAAGAAAAGGAGTAAGAGAAAAGAGGGTAAGAGAATTGTTATAATATTTACCCAAAATTAGGGCTTACTCTAGTTAAGAAGGGGAGAGGGACTAGGTGAGGAGCATACAGTGAAGTTAGTCAATAAAAATCAGCTATGCATGATAATGTCATAATTTAGCTATTTGCATGAAAATTCTTAAAAAGTAAAAAAAAATCACTGGAATTGTGGACATTGTATTACCACCATAGATAGTTCTTTGTAATATGACCATTTTCAAAATATTAATTATTCCTGTCACTAAATATTGGAAGGCATTTCCATATTTTACTCTCGTTTTCAATTCCTTTCCTTATCGGGTTTGCTCTTAGTTCATATACAACTACTGATTTTGTTGTTGTTGCCTGTTTTTATTTTGTTTTGTTTTGAGAGAGGTTCTCACTAGGTAGACCAGGCTGGCTTTGAATTTATAGAGAATGGCCAGTCCCTCTCCAGTGTTGGAATTAAAGGTGTACACTACCACACCCACACCCATAACTACTAATTTTTATGTTGCTGTTGTATCCCAGTACTTTGTTGAAAGTTTTTATTTAGTCTAAAAGTTTTCTGGTGGAGTCTTTTGTCTTTAAACCTAGACTCATACTGTCCACAAATAGGTAATGAGACTTTTCCCATTTCTGTTTACATATTCCTTTTATATTTCTTCTCTTGCCTCATTACTCTAGCTGAGGACTCAATCATTGCATTGAATAAGAGAGAGACATTAAACATCCTTGTCACTTGCCTCATTTTAGAAGAAGTACTTTTTATTTTCTGCCATTCTATGTAATGTTGGCTATAGGTTTGTCATATAAAGCTTTTATTGTATTTGTGTATAATGCTTTGTCTTCCTGGTTTCTTTAGGGCTCTTATTATGAAGGAACATGACATTTATCAAAGGGTTTTTCTTTATGTTTCATAACTTGTGATTTTTGTCTTTGATTCTATAAATGTTCTGTAGTACATTTATATATGTATGTGTGTACATATATGTAATATATAAATGTAGTACATTTAGATATGTATGTATGTGCACATATATGCAAAATATATGTATTCGTAATAATGCATACTGAATTCATACATTCATATATATGAGAATTTTTGCATCCATGTTCTTCAAGGATGAACCAATGTTTTCAGCTTTCTCTCTTTTGTATATCATTAATTCATTAATATTGACTCTTTAGAATGAGTTATAAATAGTTTGAGAAGTGTTATTCTTTAGTAGTCAGAATTTGACAGTACTATTCTAGTAGTAGGCTTCTCTTTGTTGTCAGACTCATTGTTTAAATCTCATAGCTCATTATAGAAATAAACTAAGTCTTAATACCTTCTTCATTACATTTTATTAAGTGGCATTTGTCTAGAAATGTGTTCAGTTTTTCAGATTTTCCAACTTCCTTGAATATAACTTTTCAAAATATTGCTTGATTATCTGGATTTCAGTAGTGTTTATTGTAATATTCTTTAACCAATACATAGTTCTATCAATTTAGGTCTTTTCTTTTTTTCTGGTTAATTTGAACATTGAAAATGCTTCATTAGGTTGTTTACTTGAGATCTTCATTTTTTTTTTCATGTAGGTACTCATAACCACAAATATTCTTATTAGATCTACTTTGCTATATCCCAAAAGGCCTTATAAGTTGTGTTTCATTTCCATTTGATTCTAGTAACTAAAAAATTTCCATCGTGATTTTTAAATAACCCATTTTTTTTTTGATTTTTCGAGACAGGGTTTCTCCGTAGCTTTTGGTTCCTGTCCTGAACTAGCTCTTGTAGACCAGGCTGGCCTTGAACTCCCAGAGATCTGCCTGCCTCTGCCTCCCGAGTGCTGGGATTAAAGGCGTGCGCCACCACTGCCCTGCTTAAATAACCCACTGATCATTCAAAATACTTTTAAATGTAGTTCCTCTTGTTGGAACTCTGGGATATTTTTTACTTTTCTCTGGAGCACCTCCATTATTCTATCCTTTTTAGTTGTCTGCTAATATCCTTATTCCTGATACTCTTTCTCTATTCATTTAGACAGAATATCATCTTATTTTCTTGCCCTGATTCTTATTTACACAGTTGCTGGAAGTACATATTGATATGGACAAATAAGGACACTGAAGAGACAAAGTTGTGTCTACATAGAGAACAGTGGCACTAACCCATTTTCCAAAGTCTGTTGAAGACTTTATATGAGTAAGAAGCAATCTTGTGATGTATCATTGAGAATATTGAATTTATTACTGTGCAGTCTAAATTATCTACAATCCAGGAGCTGCCACAAATCTGTGGGATGTTTCTTTTGTTTTGGAAATCAGGATGTAATATTTTATATACATATTCTTTCATACTGTTCTCTCTATTGTTAATTAGCATGAAGGTGCTAGAGAGATGATAGCCTCCATTAAAATCCTTGTGTCCCTGCAAGTAAGTACTGAATGTTATATATACCTGCTTGAACTATGTGCCTACATTATGCCTAAATGGTTTCTTTTGGAACTGAAATTTGTTCTGAGCTGTGACATCTCAAACTTGAGGAATTTTGTCTCTTATATAAGTCCTATTATGCAAAATATAATGGAAATTTGATTTAGCTTCTTAGATTTCTAGATTAGAAATTGCAAAAATTCCAGGACAATTATAATCAATTTTCTCTTCATTTCTACATACTTCTCGTATTCACTTTGAATCAAAATTACGTAATTATGCCTATGACCCACTGGAAACACAATATTTTTGTAAATTAAGGAACCACGGAGAACATTGCTCCCTTTAAAAATTATCATCAGTGATCTTATATAGTTGCCTTAGATCTACAATGTAGCATAATTTTGTTATTCTTTTCATAGAAGTATATTTATTTTATTCTATTTTGCATAGTTGTTATAATTATCTATTCAGCGATTTTTAGTTACTTTATAGCAGTTATACAAATTCATGATTTGGGTTGAAATTCTAACACAAGGGTCAGCTGCCTGAAAATTGCTAATTCTTTCCGCCTTGTCATAGTTACACCCCCTTTTACTCTGATGTCATATAAGCTGCTTTCTCTGAGACAAAATTATTCAAGTGGTAGAAAATCCATCATATTATTAAAGATGTCTGGTTAATGCTGTCCAGCCAACTTTTGTCTGATTACTCCTCACTATGACCTTGGTCCGCTTAGGCATCGGCAGCTCTGTCTTCTCTGCACGCCATGTATCACTTCTTCCTCTCTCTTGTTACTGTCCTATATCAACACATGTGCCAGTGTAAGCAATCTTTACAGAAGTTTTGCCAGTCATAGAGAGGCTCACATCTCAGAAGAGTCACAAGAAGCCATTATGAAGTTGAACCATAGACATTCTAGTACAGCATAATTTCTTGACAGTTCTTACCACTCAATGGATGTTTTCCTTCTCAAGTCACGGCATCTAACAACAGTACTGGATGCTTTCATTTGCACACTCTTCTGACCAATCTTCTTCCTTCTTCTGATAGGACCATCATGCCTCTTCTATCAAGAACCCTTTATCCCATTCCTTTGAATGTCATAAATGCCTTATTATGGTAAATACTGCAATTTACCTGACTCACTATTGAATTCAAATCTTTTTTTTTATCTTTTTGCCATATGAACTTCAATAATGCATTCTACCAAATGCAGACCATCTATTCTGGGATGCCATACAAGTTTCAGAAGAGCATTTTCTTATATGATTGTTTCATTAGACATTGGAGTTCTGCTGAAGATAATGAGAAGAAGGAGGAAGCAATAGGAATGATGAAGTCATTCAAGAAGGATAAGAACTAGACAGTTCTAAAGACAGGAAGGAGCTGAATGTGAGAGTTAGAGGATGCCAGTGAATTGTAGCTAATGGGATTGGAGTCATTCAAATGAACCACATCATATAGAGTACCATATAATACTTTGGGGCCTATTTCCCCCAAAGCTATTGAAAGTTGCAAAGAGGCTCATTCACTTGTGGTGGTGCACTCCTGTAATTTCAGAACTAGGGGATAGAAACCACGAGAATCAACCCCAAGTTCAAGTCCAATTTGGGCTGCATAAATAAGACCTCATCTCCAAAAAAAAAAAAAAAAAGCAAAAAACTGAATGTATGGTGCTAAAGCTAAAGTCTACGAAGATGACTCTTGATGGAGGAAGGTTATTGGCTAATAAAGAAACTGCCTTGGCCCATCTGATAGGGCAGAATTTAGATAGGCGGAGTAAACAGAACGGAATGCTGGGAGGAAGAGGAAGTGAGCTCAGAAATCATGCAGCTCCTCTCAGAGCCAGATGAGATGGAGCAAGCCGCCAGGTCAGACATGCTGAATCTTTCCCGGTAAGACTGGTGCTACACAGATTATTAGAAATAGGTTGATCGGGATATCAGAATTAGCCAGTAAGGGCTAGAGCTAATGGGCCAAGCAGTGTTTAAATGAATACAGTTTGTGTGTTGTTATTTCGGGGTATAAGCTAGCCAGGTGGCCAGGAGCTGGCTATGGGAAGAGGCCCGCAGCTCATACTACAGACTCTGGTTACACTCAGGCATAGAATGGAGCCCAGCAGAAGAATAAAAAAAAACCTTCCAGTCTGATATAAAATACACAATTCCTATGCTAAAGCAGAGGAGAGGTGGTGAAACACGGTGAATTCATGGGCTATTCAGGTGGGTCAATGAGTCACTGGGAAGATTAAGCCAGGGTGAGCATTTTAGAAGGATAATCATGTCTTCTCTGATATATGGGAAGCAGTTTGGAGTGGCAATGAAGATCATGGATTTGGATATTTGTGTGGTTTGTCTGAGGTGCCAGTGAGAAACAGTCTTGGATATGTTTGGTAAGCAGCTATGAAGTCTCAGGTTCTAGCACTCACTGATTTAACATACTTGATCTCAAACGTTCTTAAGAGTCATATCCTCTCTAAAGCATAAATGTAAACTAAGAGACTATAAAGCAAAATAGTGTTCAGGAGTGAATCATGCAGTCAGAAGGCTACAAATTTGATAGCATTAGGATGGGAGGTGTAAATCAGGTTAACAGAAGTAGAATTCCATCTGCTAAACTCTAACTTTTGATTTCTTAGTTTTGTTAAGTCGTGTGAAGCTGGGAAGCTGGTCTTAGAATTGGGACTTTGTTCTGCTTTGTACAAGGAACCCTGTTAAGACTGGCAGAGATAGGTAAGTCTTTACAATATGTGAAGGGATTGAAGTGATGAATGAATTTGGGAAGGGTGAAATTTCTTTTACACCAGCAGAATTATTTCTTTGTAATCTGTGCTTGCTATGGGTGGAAAACACACATGATGTTTGAAGTCAGGGGAGATGCCAGTTTTTCACTTCTCAGACTTTCCTTATTTTAACTTTACTGGCGTCTACATAATGCTCCTTTCTGAGACAAGGAAAAGAAAAAAAATTAGCAAAAATTCCTTCTCCCCCTAATGTTCTGCAACACACACAGACACCTAGAATGGTTAGGTTTACACATACACGTACAGTTATTTGTCGGTGCTTTCCCTTCAAAAGATATTTCAAAATGAAATTTCCACATTGGTGAAAAACTCCATGGTGATCATTTAAAAGTGCTGAGTAGCAAAAGATTTCCTGACTTTTTCCTAACAATAAACTGAATCCTTATTCTATAATAATATTTGTTAACTCAAAGTTTATTACTGAAACCCAAATAGCATGACTCCTTTGCCCCAAGGACTGTGCATGCATGTGGTTAATTGACAGATAGATAGGTCTGAATCCTTTGGTGGTCTGTACAATTTCTATATTCCTAAAACTTTCTCCCTTCAGGATCTTTTGTCTGTAGTATTTACAGTCAAGTCATTTTGGTATGTAGAAAGCAGTTGGATTCTTAAACTCGGAGAAAATTCAAAGCCAGGACCATAAAACTGGATGAATTTTCTCTGCCCATGGAAATTTCTTGCCTCTCAAAATGAATCTTGGCTGTCCAATGAAAATAATTTATTCAAGACAAGACTGGTGAAACGTACCCGTAGTTGCAGCACTCATAGGCTGAAACAGAAGAATTGCCACTAGTTCAAGGCTAGTATGGGTTACACAGCACATATCAGATATCTAGAGCTATGTAGCAAGACCCTGCTTCAAAAGCTCTATACCTCCAAAATGTTTTTATTTAAGTCTCAGCAATACTTAGGTTTAGAAATATCAACATTTGTGCCCCATTGTTCTTAAAGAATTTCTTATATTTGCTGGATATTGGCATTTTTCTACTTGCAAAATATGTTTTAAAGATATATGGTAGAAACTATTAAGTAAAAAGATTGATTGACCAAGGTATACATAATGCCTGCATTCTTTGTACTTTGGCTTGGAAGACAGTAGAAAGAGTTGAAGAACCAATTGACTAGCGTTCTAATTTCCCTGGGTTTCCTATATCCATATTCATTCAGGCGAGCTCAGACCATACTTACTTTTTCTCTTATTTTTGTATGAATTCCCTACCAAGCCACTTAGTCAAATAGTCTAGATTTCATCCAACAATTCTGCTTCTTTTCCCATTTCCACATTTTCTTGACTTTATCTCTCTAAAATCTGTTTTTATTGCTTCCTTTGCCTTTTCCATCATTTTAATTAGCTCCTCCCTATGTCTCATATTCAAACCATTTATTGACTGTGTAACTGACTTGATTGTGCTTGAAAAAAAATGACATTTCATGCTGAAAATTTGATTAATTTAAGACCCCTCAGTGGACCTGGATGGAGGGGGGAGAACCTTGGACTTCCCACAGGGTAGGGAACCCTGACTGCTCTTTGGACTGGAGAGGGAGGGGAAGGGGAATGGGGGAGGGGGAGGAAAATGGGAGAAGGGGAGGAGGTGGAAAATTTTAAGTAAAAATAAATAAATAAATATATAAATAGGAAAAAAAAGACCCCTCAGTGGTTACTCAAGTCTGTAAGACAATGTCCAAATTCTTTTGCGGTATTGGGGACCAATTTTAGGGTCTTGCAAATGCTAGTCAAATGCTTTGCTTTTGTATTATACTATTATCTATCTGAATTGTTAGCATAAACTTTAGGGCTTACCCCTTATGATCTGGTCTATACTGTCCCTTCATTCCTCTCTGTCAAATGTTGTTTCATCTGTATCATATGAAATCATGTTATCCTATAGCAGGTAAAATTCTATACAAAATGAACTTGCTGTTTATTTCATGCAGCCTGCATAGACCCTTCCTTTTGTCTGGAGTGCCTTTCATCCCACTTGTGAGACTAGCAATATCCTAGCTATATTTTAAGAACATTTTCTCTTCGGTAGTAGCCTACCCTATTTTGCTAACTCCACTCTGACCAAAGCACTTACAACATTATTTTGAAAGATAATTTTAAATGTCTTTATTATCAACCTAGGAGCCCGTGAAAGAAAACACTTGGTCCAGTATCTTCAATCTCTAGCATCTAAACTTAACTATAAGGAAGGGAGAAAGCTGTGTGGCCCCAGTCCCAAGGTCTTAAAAAACTCACTAGGCTATTAAAAGAGATAGAGACACAGAGCTCTTCTTCTTATTGGGTATTTTACTTTTGTCTTTGTGTTTCCTGCAGTCTGAAGTCTTTGAAATCCTGGGACATTTAAAAAGTAGAGAACTCAAGAACAATGGCAATGGGTTTTTACTGCACATACTGGCTTTGGGGGAGCCTAGGCAGTTTGGATGCTCAACTTACTAAATCTGGATGGAGGTGGGCGGTCCTTGGACTTCCCACAGGTCAGGGAACCCTGATTGCTCTTCAAGCTGATGAGGGAGAGGGACTTGATCGGGGGAGGGGGAGGGAAATGGGAGGTGGTGGCGGGGAGGAGGCAGAAATCCTTAATAAATAAATAAATTAAAAAAAAGAAAATGTTACACTAAAAAAAAAAGTAGAGGGTAGCCACATTGACTGGGCAACAGGTCACTGCCTGCTTTTAAACTGAAAATACTTTGAAATCATGATAATGCCAAAGAGAGCTATATTTGTCAAAATTTTTGTAACATGGCACCCAACAGGATACGCGACACACAGCTCTGTCACCCACTGTGTTTGTGTGCGTGCACATGCTAAAGATAAGCTTTGTTTGCAGAGACCCAACAAGAAGCAACTATTTGTAGAAGGGAGTGATGGGAATCAGTAGGATCAATCTCAAGCTAATGAATGTCATTTCCTGTAATTTTAAAGCTAAAAGAAGTGTGCAGTGCAATCCAATCCAGACTTTTCTAAGAGCTGAAAGAAGTTACCTGATCAATAGAGCATGAAGTCAGAAACTAGATGTTCATTCCATCCTAGCGACTTAGATCACAGAGATTTGGAGGCCTGTGCTATACCTCCATCATTTGTGACTTCCAATCAGTGACACTCGTGGAAAGTCTCATAAATGTGGTGTTTCTGATTTACTGTGCTTATCAAAATGACTGACAATTAGTTACTCAGTGCATAAATAAAAACCTGTGCAGAATTTAAATCCTTTCCTAACAAGCAGAGGTGCTTGCCAAAATAATGTTTGCTTTATTTAGTTGGATTTAGCATGCAAAATCATTAAGACATTTACACTCATATTAAAGGGGAGGCAAAGACCTCAGAGATCAGAGAAGGTGAAGATAGACAAAAATGATAAATATTAGAATTTTTAAATGTATCATAAGCCAGCTTTTAAAAATCTAATTATTAGTTAAATTGTTTGATTTATTTATTGCAAAGTTTATTAAATTAAAATGTCTATTTTGGTTCACTAGACTGGTCTAGAACATTTGTGTAATTGCAACACAAGGGGAAATTTCAGCTAGTTTGTATTTTTTGATACATTATTACTTTCTTAGGATTGGCATGACAGTACTACAAACTGAGTCCCTTAAAAACTAGAAATTTATTCTCCTGTGTTTGATATGTAGAAGTCTGAAATCAAAGTACCGAGCAGGCCATGGTACTTCTGAAGTCTTAAGGTTAGGATTTCTGTCTTCCTGACATTGGGTAGTTCCTGACTAGCTTTCACTTTGTTTGTCTTGTAAATATGTCAGTCCAACCATTTCTGTGTCCACATGGCATTCATTCTCCTTGTGAGACTTCCCAGAGAACTTTTCCTTCTTCCTGTCAGTCCACGTCGACAGTGTCTCTTCTAGTATGAGAGTCTCAAAACTGCATACATTTTCCATGAAATTCATGGACATTCAAGTCACTGGACATGGCAGTTCTGTACAGATTCTGCCTAGGCAAATCCATCACTATTTTGGTCTGCTGCTGAGATGGCGCACTAAACCTGTGTTGCAACCTGAGTCTCTGTATCAGTCACATTATTAAGCACTGATATTTGTTTTCCTGCATTTAAGAATGTGGAGAAGTTCCTAAGACATCAAAGTGCTAGTTCTTTTATTTATTTTTTTTTTAATTTATTTATTTATTAAAGATTTCTGTCTCTTCCCCGCCACCGCCTCCCATTTCCCTCCCCCTCCCCCAATTAAGTCCCCCCCCCAGCCCGAAAAGCAATCAGGGTGTAGTGCTAGTTCTTTTTTTAAAAGCAATTCTTTATTCAGTTTACGCCTGCCCTCTAGAATGTTATTGTAAGTAGTGAAGAGAAATCAGTTCATAGCCTCCAACACTTTGCTTGGAAATCATCTCAGGTAGAGAACAAAGTTGATCAATTTAAAGTTCTACTTTCCACAAAATACTAGTACACAATTCAGTCACATTCTCTGTCACTTTATAACAAAGATGGCCTTTCCTCTTGTGTCCAGAGACTTTTCTGGAGCACTTTGGACTTTCATAGTTCTGCTAACATTCTGTTCTAGTAGTTCCTTCTGAGATGGTAGAAGTTTCTGTGCTGGGCACCCCATTTCTCTCTGAACCCTCACCAGTTACCTTTAGTATCCCCGTGAGGAGTAGAGTCAGCCATCTCTTCAAGACAACCTGGTCTTTCTCTTTGAGCCAGTGACATTTTAATGAACTACAAATTACTCTTTCAGCATCTACCCAAGTATGCATATTGAATATTGTTGAATATTGTTGAAAATGGAAAGGAAGATCAAGGTTGGAGTCTCTTCTTTTGAGATGCAGCAGCAGCAGCAGCAGCAGCAGCAGCAGCAGCAGCAGCAGCAGCAGCAGAAAGCAAATGTATTAGAACAAAATAGAGACATGTCAAGATAATAATATGCTAATAATTTGAGCATGTAATGGCTACTTAAGAAACACTTGAAGCATCATATTGAAACTGAGAAGCTAGAGATTCAAAAGCTATGGACATTACATGAGCTAATTTTGGAAAATTATTTTTATGCTGGCAGTTTTCATGCCTTCCATATTCTCAAGTGACTGCCAAAAACAGATGTGTACTTTCCTCCTTAGAAACAAACCTATCCAAAGCATCTGGCCCCTGCTTTCAGTTCATCAGCAGGGTTCAAAGTCTTTATTCATTCCAGAAAATGGCTGCACTTTGGGGATGGGCAGGTCAGGTAAGTGTGGAAGGAGGTTCATGTTCCTAATCAAAGAAGGGCATGGAAAGGCTTGCATGGAGAACCTTGCTCTTTTATCCTATCATACTTGTTCAGTGTCTTGGAAAATAAAATCTCGCTAATTTCTTCATGTGCTTCTTTTGAGATCGATGCTTTTGGGGGGGGGAGTACAAAATGACAGTGTCTGGGAGCTGTACTTTTAGCAAGATATTCCTGACCCAGTTAGAGAATTTTAAATTTCAGGCAAAAAACCAAAACAAAACCCAGGTTTCTAATTTCCCTGGCAGTTTTAGAATACATTTATAGTGAGTTCATTACACCTTTTAAAGCTTTCCCAGTATAAAAGAATATGAATATAAATGTAGGATTTTAAGTTTAAAACAGTTTTTATACTACTTTTTGTTTCTGTAATTCTCACCATACAAAGAAATCAGGTTGTTAAAAATGTCCTTGTTTTCAAATGTGCTAGCAAATGTAATTGGTTCATATAAAAGAGGAAATGGAATCTAGATGGCTTCTCTAGGAAGAAATAGTATATTAACAATAGATGAGAACAGGGTAGTTTAACATTGCTTCAAATATATTGAACAAACCCTGTGATGGTTCAGGCTACAATTCTAGCCATTACTGGTCATACCTGTCCTGTCCTTTTTGAGCCGCTGCTGAGAAACAGTGGGCTGATTGCTCAGCCTAAGTACTTCTACCAACCTTAACCTTTGTGGCAGATGATTTTCAGTGCCCACGACACCTCCCTTGCAACTTGGGAATTCAGGCACAGCTGTTCTGCATAGTTCCTCCCATACTCAGATTCCACCCAGCGGTGTCATTATTTTGCCAAGGCTTTTGCAACAAAATTCCACAAACCAAGTGACTCACTCAGCAGACTTCTTTTGGTCTCAAGGTTCTGAAAGCTGACATCAAGGTGCTGGCCATTGTTGATCCCTCAGGAGATCCTGGGAAAGGGTCTATCTTTTCCAGGGCTCTTTCATGACTTCTGCTTGTCCTTTAGTTTGAGGTGGTAGCTCCAATCATTAAATGATATCTTTTCCTCTAGGCCAGGCTGGTTTGGAACTTGCTGTCTTCTACCTACTAAATGCTGGTATCACCCTGTCTACGCTTGTCCACTTTTTAGAGGGCACCAGTTGTATTGGCCTAGGTCTCAATTTAATAACTTCATTACCCCTACAAAGATTATTATCAAATGAAGTTAAATTCTGCAATACTGGGGTTAGCATTTCAACATGAAGTTAAATTCTACAATACTGGGGTTAGCATTTCAACATATGAAATCCATGGGGACACAGTTCAGCCCATGAATTCACACCTTACTTTTGCTCCATGGCCTGGGTATAGAGAGTGGAATTGTTGATATCTGTGGAATAAAGTTTAAGTAGAAATTGAACCCAAGTGGGAAAGTATGATAACTTCCTTACCTTTGGTGGGCGATTCTGAGAGGTATTCTAGCTTTGAGAAGTTCAGGTGTTACTGGGCTCTGTAACCGTAACTATTACTGTTGCTATAACAGCAACTGTTACTGTTATAAGTGTTACTGGTTGTTATAACAGTAACCCCATAACTAGCTACAGTTACCTTTCTCCAGTTTCACTGGGCTTTTCTCTTAGTACAGCTTTAAGGATGCTTTGTCAAAGAAATTGCCAACATTCTGCGGTGCTTAGTTGCCATTTAAAAAAAACAATAAATTTATTTTTGTTATTTTCAATAGAAAAATTATGTTGATTCCCTAAAAGCTTCCACCTCAAGTTACAATGATAGAAGTACTTTTGGTTATGATATTAAATAGAAAAATATTTTCAGTCTTCATAAACGTATCCTATCTTATTAATATGATCACAATAAGCTTATAACATACTACTTTATTGCTGAGAACACCCTTGTACATCCTCCTATTTTGGGAGGTAAAGAAGGATTCAGAGAGTGTTCTTGATAATGTAAGATGTGAAATTCAAATAGTGCTACTATCTAGTTTCTTTGGTACTAAAGTTGGGATTTCCTCCTATACATTTAATTCTAACCATCAGGAATGAATCATGTGTTGGTAATCATGACTCCTCTCAAAGGGCATTTGTAAGTTTTTAAGGGAAAGGGATATCACTCTCTAAAGGACAGAAATGATTCCTCCTCATGAATAATGGTGTTACGTCTTTGATATAATTGATGCCATTAATTCCGTAATGCCATGGACTTTTGTCTGGTGTTCTCACTGATATGTTCACAAGAATCTAGTGGAGTGTCTGGTACCTAGAATACACTCAATTAGCATTTGCTAAGTATACAAATTGGTTTATCAGATAAGAAACAATAATTGTTTCTTTACAGGAAAAATCCATTGATAATAGTTGTTGTAATAGGAGCGGTGGGCTGTGTCCCGCCACCCAGCTAACTTTACCCAAAATAATTACACGGACACTGTATTCTTTTTTTTTATTTTTTTTAATTTATTTATTTATTAAGAATTTCTGCTTCCTCCCCTCCACTGCCTCCCATTTCCCTCCCCCTCCCCCATCAAGTCCCTCTCCCTCATCAGCTTGAAGAGTAATCAGGGTTCCCTGACCTGTGGGAAGTTCAAGGACCGCCCACCTCCATCCAGGTTTAGTAAGTTGAGCATCCAAACTGCCTAGGCTCACTGTATTCTTTTAAATACTGCTTGGCCCATTTCTATCTAGCCTCTTCTAGGCTAATTCTCACATATTAATTTAGTCCATTTCTAATCATCTGTGTAGCGCCCCAGGTGTGCTTACCGGGAAGATTCTAGCCTACGTCCATCCTGGGTCGGAGCTTCATCGTGTGTGCCTCAGAGAGCAGAGCTATCCCCGTGTCCACCCAGGAGCCGGGAGCATGGTGTCTCTGTCTGAGGCGTCTTACCTCATTTCCTCTTCCTCCCAGCATTCTGCTCTGTTTACTCCACCCACCTATGTTCTAAGCTATGAGCCCAAGCAGTTTGTTTATTACTCAACCAATGAAATCAACAGATTGATATATGACACTCCCACATCAAATAGTACAAGTCTACATGATAAAAATGTTTTAGCTTTTTTACATGTATCCATACTCTCATTTAATCCTCAAGATATCCTTTAAGGGTAAGGAAATTGAAGATTAAATAATTTGGTAACTCCGATCATTTCAAAGCTAGTGGCTGACCTAACAATGTGTCTGTCACATTGCCCCTGATTAGCATAGCAGAGATAATGTCAGGGTCAGCATTATAGAGATCGAGAGCACAAGGCACTCCTCTCACCACTACTGTAATAAGCAAACATCTTGTAAACATCCCAGACTGTCAGGTGAAAGATTCATTCTTAGCTATTTCGAAACCCTGCCTGTGGTGACTCATCATCAAGCCAGAAAAACAACCTTTATTCTTCCCTGAGGTCTGCTGCGAATGTATTTTATGAGCTGAAATTACTTTTATTGTCGTAATACCTTATGTGATTATCTTCCATTATCAACGTTTGGATTTCTGGACTCAGTTTATTCTTTCTTAACATTTAACATCCTGCTGAACAATTGCAAGCAAAGAATATGAAAATTCTCAAAAAAAAAAAGAAAGAAAAGAAAATAAAATTCTTATGTGAAAGCGTGGGCTCCTTGGACTGGAAAGGGAGAGGGAGGGGGAGTGGGGGAAGGGGAGGGGAGTGGGAGGAGGGGAGGAGGTGGAAATTTTCAATAGAAAAAAATTGTGGGCTCCCTTTGAAAGCCCGAGGCACTTCCAGAGGTTTAATCAACAGCTGGAAACAGCTGTGTATCTCTGTCAAGTTGTAGCTGCTTATAGTTCTTTTCTTTATTACAATTTGATGGATAATTTACAAACTCCAGAAGCCTATAGTCCACCAGACATGCTCAGGGGCTCAACACCTAGGAAAAGGCGACATTTTTCAGTGTTCCTTTTGTTTACTTGCGTGAACGAAAACATGCATTTTAATTGTTTTTTCATGTAATAGATTTTGCTTATTTTCCCGTCTCCTAACTCCTCTCAGATTCTCCTCTCCTCACTAGCCACTCAACATTATATTTATACTTTATCTCTCTTTTTAAAAAAATCCACAAAACCTAAAATCAAAACAAACAAAAAGTTAGTATGACAAAAAAAACCCAAAACCAAAAACAAACAAAACCCAAAACAAACCAACAAACAAACTAACAAAACCCAACAAAATGCCAAAACAAAAGAAAAGTCCTCCCCACACAAAATTAGTTAATTTTGTATTGGCCATCTACTCCTGGGACTGGGGTGTACCCTGTGATGTGGTGTGTGTCACTCTATTGAAGCAAACTGATTTTCATTTTCTCTGCAGGTACCAATTGCAAATAGTATCTTGATTAGGAGTGGGACATTGTGTCTACTTCCCCCTTTTGTTTCTGGGACTGCATCCGGCTTGGACCTGTGTATTAGTCTTGTTGACTCTAGGAAGGCACTGTGCTCTTTGAGAAGTTTTTTTTTTTGTTTTTGTTTTATCAGATGTAAAAATTCAGCTTCTAGGATCTATAAGATGAGCTGATGGGTAACGGCCTTTGTTACCACTCCTGAGTTCAATACTGGGACCCATATGGCAGAAGGAGAAAATTGATTCTAACAAGTTCTTTTCTGATTTCCGAACCCTTGCGTATCTCCCCCACCATAACAAAATAAATAAAAATTTAAGAGTAAGTTAATTTAAAATCTCGGTGCTATGCATGAAATATGTAATATAAAACTATGTAACTATATTGTAAGATTAAATGAGTGATATGAACTGTTTTGAAGAAACATGATTCTAAATGTAATTACTCCAAATATCCCAATGACTGCCATCATCTGGAAGAAAAGTCTTCTTTTAATGACATGGCTTTGTTATTTGTTTAAAGAATGGGCCACCTTTGCTAGACCAGTATAAAAGATAAAACTTGCCAAGATGCTCTATATCCCTTCCCATGTGATTTGGGTCACACTGTTCCCCACACTTGGTTACCAAGATGATCTGTAGCCCTTCCCATGTGATTTGGGTCACACTGTCCCCTATTTTTTCTTTCATTTGATTTTCATGTATTTAGATCTGAAACTTAAATAGTCATTTATTGGAATGAAGGGATTCAATAAGGAATAGAAGGAGACAGGAGAGTAATGGATGAGTCTTATCAAAATAATTCATATGATTTGTTAAGTCAAATTGCATACATGTATGAAGCTGCCAAAAATAAGTGTTTTTGTCATGCTAAGGCAGGCATTTTGTCAGCCTTTGCCCGTTTATGTCTCTGCCAGTAGGGGTCACTAGAGGGAGACCTGTCCCTATCTGCCATTGTCATTGTAGTAGTGGGTCTTCACTCAGTCTAACAATGGCGCTTTGTCTAGGATTGTCAGATTTCCAGAACAGGCTTCATTGAGTTTCTTAGAGAGTTTTAGACAAGTGGGGAAGTGCCTCATCCTCAGAGGCTGGGTTTTATTTTTCTTTTCATTTATTTAATTTTCCTTTATTTTCATTTTCATTATACCTTTCTCCAATTCTGTTTCTTATTACATCTAGACTTTCTAAGCTTTGTTGATTTTCTTGTTTTCTTTAAGTAGAATTTGTATTATTACTTTCTTTGTTTTGTCATGTTTTTTTTTTTTGTGTGTGTGTGTCCTCTTTATCAGGTGTAGTGGTGTAGAAATCAAATACAGAATTTGGAGCATACCTGGTCAGTACTTTATTTTGAGCTAAGCTCCCACTTCTTGGTTTCTCATGAAAAGTCTTATCTGTTCCATTCATCTTTTCTTCCTGTTATTTATACTGAGTTCACTAATGAAAAGACATGAAAGCAGGATGGAAACTATTTTGAAAGAAGGAGGTCAGCAGGGGGTAAAGGGAGATGAGAGAGAGTAATTGGTGACTTTAATCAAAATATATTTTATGAAAGTGTCAAGACCGATATTGTATACTTTCATGAAATTGCCCAAAATAAGAAAACCATTTGCAATTAGAAAACTGACATTCTTTTAAATTGTGATTTATAACATAAATTTAGAACAGGGTTCTCAACCTTCCTAATGCTACGACCCTTTCATACAGTTCCTTATGCTGTGATGACCCCCAACCATAACATTATTTTCATTGCTACTCCCTGACTGTAATTTTCCTACTGTTATGAATTGTAATATAAATGCAGGATATCTTATATGTGACCCTCAAAGAGGTTGAGACCCACAGGTTGAGAATCGCTGATTTAGAATATTTTTCTTTTCATACATAAAAAAGTAATAGCTATATTTATTTATTGGTATAATGTGATGTTTTGATATATAAATACATGTCAGAAATACAAGATTAAGCTAGTTAATACATTATTTATTTGTGGTAACATTTAAATTCTACTCTTCAGCAGCTTCAAAATGTGCAACATGTTAACTTCTGTTGCCATTTTATTCAATGGATCAGTACATCTTATTCTTCCTGCCTACCTGAAATATTGTACCATTTGATCATTATGTTATTTTTCTCCTGACCCCTCCTCATCTTCCTCTTCCTGGTAACCACTATCCTTTCTGATTCTGAGTCTAACTTATTTTGGGTTCATACAGCCTCATCAATGTGGCCTTTGTCTTTCTTTGCTGGGCTTATTTCACTTATTGCTTGTGTCTTTTTCTGTTTCAATATGTTTTAATATGTTTTCATAGGTATGGCAAGCACACAATGAGGCTTCAGATCATTAATGAGAAGAAAACTTTAAACTCTGAGGAAAATCTTAGTATATCTATTTGTCTAAGTTCTCTAAAGAAAGGAACAAAGCTTGGCTTTTCTCAAAGCCCTTATCTCCATTTGCCTTTGACCCAGTTTCTTCTCTGGCACACTTTTGTGTGCTGATAGCTCACATCATCTGACTTACTGAAGTTTCATTCAGTGGCCTATGAATCATGTCATTGGATTTCTGACAAATCAATCCAGTATCATGTTAAAAGTCTGGAGAACTTGGCACTGTGGGTGTGGCAGGAAGGACAAAGCTGATACCATAGTGTCGTCGGGTTAAAATGAATTTTGGAAGAGCAAAGGAGACCGTTTAGAACTTTGGTTGCTGCTCCTGTTTAGAGGATTGTAGGGACACAAAAAACTTTTGTTTAGGAACACTTTTCCATACCTTCCTTCTCTGTCAGAATAAAAAGAAGGCTAGGTAGAATAGGCAATAGCACAAATAAAAGTTTAAAAATAACATGGATCTGTACCAGATGGGGTCCAAGAGCTGTAAGAAGTGGACACATGCCCTCATTCCTAACCAGGAACTGTCTCCAATTGATAACCACTTGCAAGTGAAAATTGAGTTTTCTCTTAGGGAGTCTCACTAAAAAGAAACAAATTCCTTTTTTTTCTTTTTTCGAAACAGGGTTTCTCTGTAGCTTTGGAGCCTGTCCTGTAACTAGTTCTTGTAGATCAGGCTGGCCTCGAACTCACAAAGATCCACCTGCCTCTGCCTCCCGAGTTCTGGGATTAAAGGCATATGTGCCACCACCACCCAGCTGAAACAAACTACTTTTAAGGGTCGGCTGCATGCCCTGAAGTAAATGGTCAACAGAAAAGAACTCAACAGCATCTTTGCAGGTTCCGTGTCTCAATGTCATGTCATGGCCTTCCCCTTTTTAATTCTAAATTTAACTTAATTTTTAATTTATATTTTATTTTACACATGCACACAAACATATATGTAGCTATACACACATACACACATTTAAACTCACATTCTCTCTTTTACATTTAATGTTCTACATATATGATTTACACATATATATTTATGGGGTTAGGGTCTTTTATGAAATTTCTAAGTGTGTGAGTGAGTAAATCTCTGTATTTGTATATGTTTCATGTGCCTTTTCTTGGAATTTTAGCCTTTTCTTTGCTTTGTCCTATTTTGAAAAATTAGTCTTTATCATCTAGTAGCCAATCATATTATATCATTATCCCTTAGACGCCTGTTTGCTTTTCAGTGAGAGAAAGAGAGTGGATCCGGATGGTGATGGAGGTGGGGATGAGAAGAAACTGGGGGGAATAGAGGGAGGGGAAACTGTAATCAGGATATATTATGTGAGAAAAGAATCTATTTTCAATAAAAGCAAAAAAGAGTTTGTTTCCTTTTCAGAAGTTTTTTTTCTTTGTCACATTCTATTCTTGGTCATAGATAACAAGAAGAAGTGTCAGACCTTTCCACTTTTAGGTAAGGATCGAAGATGTCATAACACATCCAAATGGAGATCAAGAAAAGACTACACATCCAAAGTGCAGGAACAAGGTACTTTTTTACTATCTTACCATCACGTTGTTTGTAAATGCTGCTATGCATCATAAAGGTTTCTCTTCCAGACCGAAACACCAGTCTCTCCATCAACTTTATGCAAATAACTGGAAGCTCTTGGTAGGCTTTTTGTTTGCTTTTTTTGTTTTTGTTTTTTGAAGCTGCCCTTGGCAGACACAGTATCACATCCTATATCAATTGCAGTTGCATCACATAGATTGTTGTATATAAAGGCCCAGCCCCTTTGGCTCAATATAAGACAACTTAAAGTGCAATATGAGTTTCAGTGCTTTCTATGCCATATGGATATTATAGCAAACTTCTCTGTGTTTCCAGACATGGATTCCTTACATATTTCCCTACGAGTACTCCCACAACTAAGAGGTTTTACGCCAGGAGTGGTGTGAAGACACATGGTCTAAAATGGGATAATCTACCACATTTGAAACTTTTCTCATTATTGTGACCAAGTAATGGACAAGTGACAACTTAAGGGAAGAAGGGTTAGCTCAGGGCATAGGAGCTATGGCGGAAAGAGCAGCTCTCTGCTGTAGGCGAAGCAGCAGGAGGCTGCCTGTGAAGATTTGGGCAGAATAGGAAGCAGAATTAAGACAAGAAATTGGGCTGGACTATGAGCTTCAATACCTACTCATAGTGACCAAATCCCTCCAGTGTGACTCTCCCTCCTAAAGATTCCACGGCTTCCTAAAACAATGTCACCAGGTGGAGTATTCAAACCCATGATGACCATACCCACCATCTTGTTGCCAATAAGGACCTCATCACCAGAAAGGCTAAGGTCAAACAGTCTATGACATGTTGTAGTCATATGATTGTTCAAATTGAAATGGTACACTGTTATCTCCTGTGGGAGATAAAGCCTGCCAGAGAAACAGTGGCCTTCCATGGGAAAAAGGTTAGGTCTCAAAGAGAATCATGTCTCAAAGCTGCCGCTGTATTTAGCCAAGAAATGCTGTCAGAATCTAGAGGAGATCTATGCCTTTGGACTTTTAGGATGCTGTATAGACAAAGGGAATAAAAAACATAAGATCCCACCAAGAGGAATATATTGATTTAGGAGTATTTTTGTTTGATGAAAGCTTTAAACCCCTGGCAAAGACCCAACAAGAATCATGCCAATATAGATAGGACAGTTTACAGAAGAAATTAACGATGTACCCCCTGTCTAGGAAAATGGCAGAATTTCCATAGTGGATGTTGTAAGTGGGGGCCAAAAGTTTCAGAGAAAAGAGTAATCTATTCTTGTTAGACTGAGTAAGGTCAGAAACCTCAACAGTTAATTATAATCCTAATCTCTGGAATCTGTGATTATGATGGGACTTTGGCGATGTGATTAAATAAAGAATTGTATGATTATCTTGGATTACTTGTTGGGACCTGCAGTCATCACAAGGATCTTAATAAGGAGGCAGGAGAGTCAGAGATGTGAGGACAGAAAAAATGCTAGGGTGATATGAATGCTGATTTTAAAGATGGGGAAAGGGGCAGGAAGCAAGGAATGGTTGGTCACTGGAAGCTGGTAAAAGCAAGAGAGTGTACTCTCCCTAGGAGTATCTTGAAATCATCACAGTTCTGCCTATGTCTCCATTTCTGTTTAGTGAAACCTACTGCAGACTCTTGGCTTTCAGCAATACTAGAGCATAGAGCCTCATTGTTTTAGAGAGCTATGGGGTTTTTGTAACTTATAACAGTAACAGTGGAAAATTATTATTAATACAGACGTGTTTACTAACTCAGCATGTTTGTATCCCTTGCCACTATAGCTGTTGAATTCATGGTAATACCGACAAGTATGACAGACAGCACTCCAGGATTATATTTTGCTGTAGTTATATTCAAGCATTCCCAGAATACATGCTTATTTTTTTGTAATTTTTCATCTTCTTTTATGTAGTCTTCCTTTTAAATTAGCATGATTACTATGTTTCCCCAAAAGTATACACTTAATATTTGCCCACATAATTTAACACATTCTGATAGTTTTTCTTTTGTATGAGCCTTCAGTTCCCTAGTTGGATTTCTTACTCAGTCTCTTCCCATGGTAAACTAGACTTTGATGATGACAATTAGTCTAGTGATAGATAGTAAGTGGTAGGATAGGAATCACTAACTTTGTTCTGCACCAAAGCACAATTCAGCCGGGAAATAACTTCCTTAAAGCAAAGGAAGGACTTCTATTTAGCAGTCCCACAAAACTCCATGGGATGTACCTTCGTAGGGATCTGAAATGTACAAGACCCTTAAGGGTGCTTAAAATCCTGTGATTGCACTCTGTCTGGGTCACCTGCTTTAGTTCATGTCAAGAACCTAGAAAGTACCATGAATTCAGCTGATAGTGTAATTCAGCAAGCAAATTCATATTTGATAGGATTCAAAGCTCGAATTAGAGTTTTTGATACTCCATTCACGCTGCTACAAGAGAGATGGATTTTTTTAAAAGCATGATTACAGAAAATCTTTGATTTTAATCTGTACTTTGAGGTGAACATTTAAGCATATGAGGTTTTTGTTCATCATACTTCAGTTTTTCACTGCCACCAGGAGCAGCCGTATAACACAGTGATTATAGTTCTGCCCAGTTTCAACTACAGGGAGTTTATTGGTATCCAATAGGTATCATGAGGTTTACTGCATTTTCTTTTCTTTCTTTCTTTCCTTCCTTGATATTTTAAGTATAAGCTCCAAATCAGCAGTATGGCTAGTCCCCAGGAGCCTGCTAGAAATACAACTAAGCCTTCACTTTCACTGCTTCCTGTAGGAGTCTCTTAGTATTTCCTGCCTTCGTGAGGCCATTATGCCAGGACACCCGTGGCACACACTGCCTGGCTTCAGTAGCTTTCTGAAACCATGGAGGAAGAATCCATGATCCTTTTGCTCTCATATCCTTTATGCCTCTAAAGACAACAGGATGTGGATGACCCTGCCAGATTCAACTGCCAGATTGAGATGGGTCCTGCCCCGCCTTGAATCATATGAGCCACAGCTTTTTTTTATTCAGTTGCTTTGTAGGGACAGATAACTCTTTAGGGTCTCTTTTCACAAGTTGGATGTTTAGCTGGGCGGGGTTTGGTATTGAGGGCACCCTTCCCATTGTTCCAATGCAGAGCAGGAAGCCTCTTCTTACCTGTGCTAATCTCCTTAAGTACAGCTTGTCTTGAAGCACAAACTTGTGCTGCAGCATTAAATTTTCTAGTGCTCCTCTTCTTCTCCAAACCATACATTTTATGTTTCTTTGCTTCTTTTCATTGTAGACTTGCACACACATTGTCAATAATAACCTCACCACAAATTCAATGTTATGCTGACTTGAAATTTCCTCTACCAAAGCTAATTTATTACCTTTTAATTTAACCTCAATTGAGTTCCTGGGACATGAATGAGTAGCAGCCATGTTTTTGGGACCAAAATATCTCAAGAAAGGTGTAGAGCCTAGTTACTAATATTGATTTCCTCTGAAACGGCTACTTTCAACATTGCTGTTAGCACTGTCGTCTTCCAGGCTCTTACTATAACAGCCCTTCATGTTCTCTTACAGCACAGCACTCTACTGGTTTCCTAACCCAAAGTTCCGAGTTCCGAAGTCCTTCACATTCCTTCAAAGTCAGCATGGTCAAGTTCTTTACAGCCAATATCCCACTCCCTGGTATCACTTTTGGTATTACTTATTTTCTCTTGTGGTGATAAGACATAATAACCCAGGGAAATTAGAGAATCAAGAACTTCTTTAGGTTTATGGTTCCAGAAGGACAAAAGTCCAGTGTGATGAGGAAGCACAGCAGCAGTCATAGTGACCAGAGCAGGATGGTGAGAGATCACATCCTTAACCACAAACATGATACAGATAGAAAGTTAGTTGGGAGGAGGACAAGACTATATAATATCGAAGCCTGCCCCCAGTGATGTACTTCCTCCAGCAAGGACATGCCTAGTAAACCTCCACAAACATTGTTTTTTTTTCTCTCCTGTAGTTTTTCTAGGTTTATTTCTTTATGTTTGAAGATAGGATTTTCAGGCATCCTCCTCAATCAAACCTGATCATTTTTAACTTTGAACAAATCCACAGCCTTTGATTTCTGCCCCCACAAACATTGTACCACCAACTGGGGACCAAGTGTACATGAACTTAAGAGGAACAGTCCTCATTCAGACCATCACATCACTGAACAAGTCCATGGTAAAAAAAAAAATTACATATACTGACCGTAGTTAAGAGACTTCAGTGTTGTAAGGGCTGAAATTCCATCAGAAGTAGCCACTGAGCTTTGTCCAAGATTTGTCTTTGATGGGATGTCTCAAGAGTCTATCTAAAGGTTTGATGAGTTCTGTTTTATTACAAAGGTTATGGGCAAAATAGCAGTAGTTAACTATTCATTTCCCCACTGACTTTCTGAAATATCTCCCATTGAGGAAGAGTTCTATTTCCTCATATGCTTTTTCCACCTTTAAGTGTACTCCTAGCTCAAATCGAGAAAGTGCTATATACCACCTACCCTCATTTATTGTTGAGGAACTTATTAGGCTAAGACTAAAACTATCTTATTGTGATTCCTCCCAGAAAGAACTGTTGAGACTTCATTGACTGAAAAATGTACTCCTTATACTTGGTGTTCTCATTTTATAGCCATACTCATTTATTCTTGGGAACATCTCAAGAGCATTGTGGGTTTATTCACTCGGACTGGCAGTTGCAAGTTTTGGTTTTATGGTTTCTTTTTCTTCATGACTAACGTTCTCTTCCTGATATGTGGCCCGTTGATTGAAGACCTTTAGGATATTGACTTCCTTCTGGATGTTTAGCTTTACAGACTGTAAGCAACACAATTTTCAAAATATTAATCTCTTCATATTTGTGAGTTTAGGCTCATAAAAATAGACTATATCATAAAAACAAAAATGATTGTCAGCTATGACAACCAGTCTTTGTTCCCTGTACTACATTGCCGTGGTCTATCTGGGGTAGATAAGTGCTGTTTTGTGGAAAGTCCCCAGGCTGGCCAGCAACATTCATCTTGAGCATTTGTACTTCTTTCTTAGCTGGTGGTCTATTGCTGTGAAGAGACACCAAGACCATGGCAACTCGGGAGGCAGAGGCAGGTAGATTTCTGTGAGTTTGAAACCAGTCTGGTCTACAAGAGCTAGTTCCAGGACAGGCTCCAAAGGTACAGAGAAACCCTGTCTTGAAAAACAACAACAACAACAAAAAAACAAAAAACAAAAAAAATTAATTGTGGCTTGCTTACAGTTTTAGAGGTTACAACCCATTATTGTCATGATGGGGAACATGGCAGAAGTAGGGCTGCAGAAGTTGAGAGTTCTACATTAGGATGTAGAGAAGCAGGTGGCAGGAACACAGAAGCACTGATCCTGGTTGGCCTTTTGAAAACCTAAAGCCCATCCCCCAGTGACACACTTCTTTTAACAAGTCCATACCTCATAATCCTTGTCAAGTAGTTCCATTCCTTAATGATGAAACATTGTAATATATGAGTCTATGGGGATCATACCTATTCAAACCATTACAACTACTTTTCACTTTGATGCTTTAATGTTTTATCAATATACATGGAGTTTTAATCACTTATAGGTAGGTGTGATGGCTATTCTTGGTTGTCAACTTAACTACATTTGGAATGAAATAAAACCCAAGCAGCTAGATACACCTGTAAGGGATTTTCCTTGCCTGAATAATTTGAAGTGGGAAGTGTAGTAATAGGAGCAGCGGGGCTGCGTCCCCAGCACCCCGGCTGCCTGCTAGCTTATGCCCCGAAATAACAACACACAAATTGTATTCTTTTATATACTGCCTGGCCCATTTCTATTAATATGTGTAGCACCGAGGTGCGCTTACCGGGAAGATTCTAGCCTACGTCCATCTTGGGTTGGAGGTTCAGCGCATCTGCCTCAGAGAGTAGAGCTATCACGTCTGCCCAGGAGAGGGGAGCATGGCGTCTCTGAGCTCACTTCCTCTTCCTCCCAGCATTCTGTTCTGTTTACTCCACCCACCTATGTTCTAACCAATAAAATGGGCCAAGGCAGTTTCTTTATTTTTTAACCAATGACCTTCCTCCATCAGGGAAGATCCACCCTAACTGCAGATCTGATTAGGTGGGAAGATTCACCTTTAATCTGGGCCATACGTTCTGGTGGCAGCCAATATAAAGGGCATGGAAGAAGGAAGGTCTTTGCTCGTTGCCTGCTTGCCCTCATCATGGATGACAAATTCATTTGTTCACTGGTATAACAGCCTACTTCTTCAGGATTACAGCATATATAGAAGACAAACTAAAACATTGAGCAGTATGAACTGCACAACTACTGCATTCTGAAACTAGCTGTTGTTAGACTAGCCAGACTGTGATTTCTAAGCAACTCTATGGCAACCTGAAGGAAGGGGATTATACTTGATAGGTCATGAAGGACACTAGTCTCCCATCCTTCAGAAGCACAGCTCAGAGACACATCGTACTAGTTTCTCATAATCAAGTAACATATCACTTACTGTCTTTTCTCTGACCCATCTCTTTTTCTCTCCCTCTTCTTTTATCTCTTCCTCACTACATACCCTGTCTTCCTCTATATCAAGCCCCTTTACTTACTATTGGTTCCTTGATCCACTTCTCAAATTATCTGTACCCATAGACAATGATCTGGAGACCAGATCCTCGAGCTGTATGCTTCTTACTATGTGTTTTCTATGTCAAATGTGTGGCCTAAGAATTCTTTTTACTCTTTTAAACAATTTTAATAATGAAAAATAACTTGTTTTGCATAATAATAAAATGAAAATCAGATATTAGTGTCCATAAAACTTTATTGAGACATAGCCATACCCATTATTTTATATATTACCTATGGCTGCTTTTGTATGGCAAGTCAATACATCAATGAATAATTGCAATGAATCATATGGCCTCAAAAGTATAATTATTATACAGCTCTTTAGAATAAAAGTTTATTGACAATAGATGCTAAATTAAAGTTGAATTGCAATAATACCTATTAAGTATAGACAAAGACTTCTATGTTATTCATTTTAAGACAACTTCTTTTGGAACACTTTAAACAACTAAAAAAATCAACAGAATTTCTAATTCATTAATAACTTGTGTTTTAGGCCTCAAACTAGGATTTAGCATTGTATGAAACTCTTTTCTGATTACCTGAACATATAATGGAGTTAAAAACCATAAACTATTTTAATGTTTATGATGATTATTTTTTAACATCTCCTAGGAAGAGAATTTCAATGCGGGATTGGCATTGATCAGGTTGGCCTGTGTGCATGTCTGTGGGGGATTGTTTTGATTATCTTAATTGATGTGGAAAGAAATAGCCCATTGTGGGATGCACCATTTCTTAGGCAGGGGATCCTAGTCTAGTCGTGAAAGTATAGTCAGGTGATAAGAACAAGGAGTCCTGCATCTGTTTATTTTCACTCTACACTGTGAATGTGACTAGTTCCTTATAACTTGACTTGTCTGTAATGATGAACTGTAATATAGAATTGTGAACTAAAAAAAGCCTCCTTTCTTCTAAGTTGCTTTTGTCAGGGTATTTTATCACAGCAGCTAGAGAAGAAACTTAGGAAAATATATGAACTTTAAGTTTACTATAAACTTTTAAATAATATATTTAGTGGTCAATACACGGTGTGGTGGTTTAAAAGAAAATGTCCCCCGCAAAGGGAGTGACCTTAATGGGAGGTGTGGTCTTGTTGGAGTACGTGTGGTTTTGTTGGAGGAAACATGTCACAGTCGGGCAGGACTTTGAGGTCTCTTTTGTTCAAATTTCACTTAGTGTGACACTCAGTTCATTTCCTGTTGCCTGCAAATTGTAGAACTCTCAGCTACCTCTCCAGTACCATGTCTGCCTGCATGTTTCCATGTCAGACCATGATGATAATGGACTAAATCTCTGAAATGTAAGCTACCCCAATTAAATGCTTTCTTTTATGAGTTGCTGTGGTCATGGTGTCTCTCCACAGCAATATAAACCCTAACTAAGACACATGGTAAAAAATAGTAGGAAATATTTAATAATATTACAAAAAGTTATTTTTCTGAGATATCAAGTAGTTTTGCTTCATGCTAAAATATTAACTTGTTACAGAAACAAATATTTCTTTTTATAAAGTAAGTGGCCCTAGCCATCAGAAAGTAAGAATCCTTTTTATGGTTGCCTGTAATCACGATTCATAATCATTTGATCTATTCTTGTATTTCTAAAGCACAAAACCTCTTTTGTATGCAGAAAGTAATCAACACTTAGGAATTTTTCATATCCTTCTATTACACTGTACTGTACTTGCAAGTTCCCCATTACTAAGTAATGGACTTGGAAAATGTCCAATAAGTTATGTTTAGTATCAGGTAAGGTTTATTAATGTAATATAGCTGATTCAATTTCATGAAGAATGTTCTCCTTTACTGAAAAATCATTAATAATTCTTCTTGCTCACAGAATATATCCTCATTCCTGAGTTAGATTTACCCCGAGTATACCCTGTTTTTCTCACCTTACTGTCATTCCTGCCATTCTCCCTTTGAAATCTTTCCAAGTCTTCCCAATCAATTGATTCAGTATGTTCTGTACTAGTGTAACAAAAATACACAAGAATGAGAAATGTATAGGTAACAAACTTATTTTCTCACAGGCTTGGAGGCTGGAAAGTTCATGATCAAGGTACCAGGGTTTTATTTCTGGTGAAAGTCTTCATATTTAACCCTCATATAGCTGGTGTAGGAAGTCCTTCTGTCTATTTGTTGCTTTTATTGGCTAATTAATAAAGTTGTTTCAACCAGTGGCTTAGCAGAATAGAGCAAGGCAGGAGCTCTAAGTACATCGAGGAGGAGAGAGTAGGCAGAGTCAAGAAAGAAGCCATGTAGCCGACAGAGGAGAAAGACGCAGAGCTGCTAGTTGGGAACCTTGATGGTAGGTCACAAACCTCATGGTAAAATATAAAATAATAGAAATGGGTTAATTTAAGATGTAAGAGCTAACTAGAAATATGCATCTGCCAAGCAGTGATTTAATTAATACAGACTTCTGTGTGATTATTTTGGGAGTCTGCGTGGTCAGGAAATGAATAAATGGCCTCAGCCAACAAATTGGCACACCAATGTAATCAACTATATCCATGTAGAACCGGAGAAAGTTTAAAATGGCTTTTTGGTAGCAACATTTTCCTGGGTGGGCTCTGTTTTCTAGAAGCAAGCAGAGGCATGATTCTTTTATGACAAGACTTCCTGACTCAGTGGTAGCAGCAAAACCCACATGACTCCTTTAAGAAGGCTCCCTGGATCGCCAGCACAAATGGCTCTGACTCTTTTAGAGGTCCAGCTATAGAGCATTTAAATGGGGTCTGTGAGCAGAGTGCTTCAACTTGCTTAATGGCAACATAGACCTGCTGTGTGCCTAAAAATGGGGCAATGTACATGGATCTCAGAGGCAGCGAACATGCCTCTGCCATGTTGGACTGGATGGAGCAAGCAGGCAGGGCCCTAGCCATGCGTATTTAGCATTTAAAAAATGGTACTTTTGGTTAGAAAATAATTACAGATACATAATAAAGACAGATTCATATTAAAAAAAAAAGACCTCTACATGGGTCACACTGTTGGATAAATGTACTTAGGTTTGGGAGAGGAAAAAGAATATAAACAGTTATAAAAAGAAGTAAATGGTTTTAAAACTTAAAACAAAGTCTTTAAAGAGACAGAGTATAGAGAGACATAGATTAAAGGGGTAAAGAAAAAAAGCCACGTAAAGATGAAATATAAACAGAGAGTCTAGATTATGTATATTATGTGTTTTCTTTGATTTTTTTTACTGTGAAGGAGCTAAGTACAGAGAGACATTTCATTGTACAGGCTAAACCAATTATGTTTTAGAGGTATCTTGACTTCAAATTTTTGGGTCTAAGGATTTGTTGCTTTGGAAAAAGAGGTTCTTCTTTTGTTTCCGCAGAAGATGAGAACCTATGGATTCCTTCCAGACTAATGTGCTGTCATGGACCAAGAACCCCAAAAGGTTTCCAGAAACACCCCCCAAAACTACTTTGTACAACAAAAAGCAGGAAACAATTTGGAGAAAATTATGTTCAAATTCCCAAATAGTGTTTATAAATGTTTGATTACATTTAAAGGGAGATATGCTAAAGAGATGGATACTTTGCATTGGCATGATCTTGGTTTATTGATAAAAATTTAAGATTAATTTTGCTCTCTCTATATTTCTGCTTTTGATTAAGGTATTGTGTTTTTGCAGCTCATTTAAAATGTAATGTATATCCCACAGGTCAGGGAACCCTGATTACTCTTCAAGCTGATGAGGGAGAGGGACTTGATCGGAGGAGGGGGAGGGAAATGGGAGGCAGTGTCGGGGAGGAGGCAGAAATCCTTAATAAATAAATAAATTTAAAAAAATAAATAAAATGTAATGTATAATTAAGAAATGCAGGTTAATAGATAGTCATCTATAATAGTAAAACTGTAGTCACGTTAGGCTAGTTAGATTTTCTAGAGATATAGAGATGCATTTCAGTTAGATAGGTATTCAAGTCTTTCAGAGACTTTCAGAATATGACATTTAAAATGTTTTAAGAACTTAGACTTGACTTCAGAATTTGGGTCTAAAAACATGTTGCTTGGGAAAAGAGGTTCTTCTTTTGTTTTTATAGAAGATGAGAACCTGTGGTTTGCATCCAGGCGAATGTGGTTTCATGGACCAAAGCCTCCTGAAAAGTTGCAGAGAACACCCGCAAAAAAATTACTTCACTCAACTGCTGACTGAGATGAACCTAGCACACAGGATATACCATGAAAGACCTAATTAATGGCACCTCCAAACAGTAAGAAACAGTATGGACAAAACTATGCCCATATTTCCAAATATTGTTTATAATTGTTTGCTTACATTTAAAGAGGGATATGATACAGATATGAATAATTTGCATTGGTATGGATCTTGGTTTATTGATACAAATTTAAGGTCAGTCTTGTTATATGTATATTTCTGCTCTTGATTAAGGTATTGTGATTGTGTAGCTCATTTAAAAATATAATGTATAACTAAGAAATATAAGTTAATAAATACTCATCTATAATATCTACAATAGTTAAGTTTGTAGTTATGTTAGTTAGATTTTCTAGATGTATAGAGATACATTTCAGTTTGTTATGTATTCTTCAAATCTTTCAGAGATCTTCAGAATATGGGATTTAAAATGTTTAAAAACTTTAGATTTTTCATGACAATGACACACACCTGTTCCTGGCAGTACCAAGCTACTTCAAGAGGATGATGGGCATTGAAGAGGCTCCTTATGGAGTTGGTTAGCTATTTGGGCAAGAAACTGCTCTTGCCTGAACTGCTTCACTGGACATGCAGGACCCACAGAGAAATAACTGCTGAACTTGCCTAAAGGTGAGATGATGCTTCAGTGTTCCTGCTTCATGAAAGAGTCTGTGAGACATTCTGTAGGATACAGAAGAAAGTAACTGAACTGTCTTTGAAATTTTCTGCTTCATGGAAAAGTCTGCTGGAATACTATGGGCCTGTAGGCTGAAGATTGATGCCCCAATATTACAGAAGAACTTTAGGTCACTGTCCAAGCAGTGTTATGTCTCTGTCAATTCTAGAGTTTTTGAAGTTGCTTACAATGTACTTCCTGTTAACTTAGATAATATTATATACTTCTGGGGTCTTTGATGGATTTGAAGAATAGATAGTTATAATTATAGTTTTCCTTAGTTATAAAAAGATAAAGCAGATATAAATATTGTAACTGTAATTCTTGCTTGATACATGTTTTGTTATATGCAATTTTACTGTATTTAGTTAAAACCTTCCATTTTATTTAAACAGAAAAGGGAAAATGGTGTGGGAAGTTCTGTCTATGTGTTGCATTTATTGGTTAATGAATATATCTCTTTTGGCCAGTGGCTTAGCAGAATAGGGCAAGGTGGGAGTTCCAAGCAAGTAGAGGATATAGAACATAGGCAGAGTCAGAGAGAAGTACTGTCGAGACCGCTGGGGACAGACGCCTCCATTGGAACCTGCTGAAACTTTGCCAGCAGGCTATGACCTCGTGATGATGCACAGGTCAATGGAGATGGGTTAGCATAGGATATAAGAGCAAGCTAGAAATATGCTTGTTATTGACCAAATAGTATTGCAAATAATATAGTTTCTGAGTGATTATTTCATGGTCTGAGCAGTCAGTCAGGAATGAGCAAGCAGCCTCTGCCAATATATAGCAGAAAGTTGAAGGACGAGCTAGCTGATATTTTGAGACACCATTATAAGACCCTCATTCCTCAGCCCCTCAGCTCAGCATCGTAATCCCATCTCTCAAGAAGCGGAAGCAGGGGTATTTCAAGTACATGGCCAGACTGGAGTACACATACCCACACACCACACACACACACACACGCACACACACATGTTTGCACCAGGAGATGCAGGGAGGGAGAATAAATGTGGTGGTTTTAATGAGAATGCCCCCCAGGCTCATATTGTATGTTTTGTCCCTAGTTGGTAGAGCTGTTTGCAAAAGATGAGGAGGTGTAGCCTTATTGGAAGATACATGTCACTCAAGACATAATTCCAGTTGGATATTTTTCTGTGTGTGTCTCATGGTTGTTATCTGAACATGTAAGCTCTCAGCTACTGCTTCAATACCATGCCTGCCTGCCTGCCTGCTGTCATGCTCCCTGACATAATGGTCATGGACTCAGCCTCTGAAACTGTAAGCAAGACCCCAATAAAACGTTTCTTTTATAAGTTGCCTTGGTCATGATGTCTCTTTATAGCAGTAAAACTGTATCCGAGAGAGGGGGGGGGGAGACTCAGGTTTAAACCACTATCTTAAAGGTCAAGTTCTTAGTACTATTACTTTGTTTACATCCTAATTCTGAAGGAGATGTATTCACTCTGCAGCATCTTCCAAAGTCCGATTAAATGCCTTTCCTCTGATAAACATCCTAACATCTTGGTCCCCAAATGTATTAATTCCTTGTCTCATTTATATGACAAAATATCTGACAAAGGCAACTTAAGGCAGGAAGGGTTTGCTTTGGCTTACAATTTCAGGTCACATAGGGAAAGTACGACATCAGCATCCTGAAGATACTACTCACATTGCATCCATTCTCAGAAAGCAGAGAGTGGTAAATATTGGTACTTGGCTCACTTTATCCTTTTTATTCAGTCTGTCAATTATTTTAACCCTTAAAAATATCTCCCAGACATTCCCAGAGATTTATTTCTAAGTTGATTCTAGACCCTCTCAAATTGGCAATCAGTATAAATCACCAAATTAAATAAAAACTTACCAAATGGATTGGGATACCTCAAAACTGACCTAGAAAAAAAGGATTTGTGTATATGTGATTTCTTAAGGAAGTGTGCTCAAGGGAAGATGGCGAAAGACTTGGTGAAGTAGGACAAGGCTGAACATCATTTCAAGAGATGCTTCAGAGAGTACTTTAAACTGACCCTAAAGAAGAACTGTGGAGTAAGATATTTCTCAACTATTCTTGTGCCTTGAATAATAGTTGGGCCTTCATATTTTTAAAGCCTGGAGTTGTTGGATGATCATTTTTGAGAAGAATGCTGGTCATTATCTGCCTTCCTTCCATGAAGGCAAAGTGGCATTTAGGTGCCTTTAGGTAACCTTCCGAACAAAAACAATATACAAACTATTACATACAAAAGCACAGAAAGCAGCTATGGGGGTGGTTTATATCTATAAACTCAATACGTGGGAAGCTGAGGCAGTAGGATTGTAAGTCGGAGGTTAGATTTTTCTTCTTCTTTTATTGTCTTTATTGAGCTATACATTTTTCTCTGTTACCCTCCCTTTCTCCTCTCTCCCCCTCCCCTTCATCTTGACCCCCATGCTCAGAGGGTGGCTTTTTTTATATAGAAAGTTCTATAAAAATCCATGTTACATAATGGGACCCTGTCTTTAACAAGCAAGCAAGCAAACAAATTTTCTCAAGGGAGAGAACACAAAATTGTTGAGTGGAGTCTTAATTCCAGGTGTCATTTCCTTTTGTGTGTGATTGCCATGAGTCATATACCACCTTATGTTTTTCAAATGTCATTGGATGGAAAGAGTTCTGGGAATGAACACTGTCTTGTTATTAATTAATCTGGAGAAACATGATCATATGACCGAACTTCACTTGGTGTCAGGTTGTGCTTCTTTAAATAAGCAAAGTTCTAACAGATTATTGTTCTTCAAATTAACAAGGTTTCATGGGAAGTTAGTACATAACAGCTTCTCCATTAAGGTTAAATCTAAAATCACCCTATTTTGCCAGCCTCTGCTAACCTTTTGTTCTTCTACCATGCTGTAGTTTTAGATTCAACTATGTAACACAGAGAAATGAATTATGAGCTTCTATATTTAGTATGACTAAATATCATTGACAAATGATGTATAAAGACTGAATTAGGTTACATGGGCCTCCGTAACTTTAATAATAATGGCATTTGGGACTGGATTATTCTTTGTCATGGTGGCCCTACTGTACACTGCACCATGCTTAACAGCATCATTAGCCTCTACTTACTACATCTTAATGCATTCCTAAATTGTACAAACAGAAAATGACTCCAAAGATTGGAAAATGTGTCCCTTGAGGAGCAATGGTTGAGAATCATTGGATTCTGGAAATGCTCAGAATCTTGTCAGAGTTGATCGCAACTATGGAAGCTGTGCAGGTCTGTAAACGGAGATACTCTGTTAATGTTGAAAATAGAACTTCCTTCTCCTCTTTAAATAATATGGTTTTTCCTAGATTGTGAGGATTTTTTCCTTTTATTTTTGAGAGGGGGTAGTTTTTTTTGTTTTGTTTTGGACATTGGAAAACATGGAGGGAGGAACTTTATATATTTCAAATGAAAGAATTTGAGGAACTGCATTGCTGTGAGCAAGGTGTGGGTCTTGGTGACCTAGAGAATGCACATTTTTTTTTGGCCTGGATCTTCAAAGAAGCCAGGGTTTGAATTAGGATTGCTTTATTTAATCTATCATCTTGGAGGCAGCTGTTGAAATATTATAATACTGGATAATGATCGATTGTTTCCTACATAGCATTTTGTTGGAAATAAGAAGACTACAGTGAAGGTTATTGATGGAGACAAGATGTGCCAACCTCCTTTCTATAAGGAAAGATTGGCAGTGCTTTGTGGCTGTGATTCTAATGAGGCATATTTGGGACTGGATATTTCCATCTAAAATACTGTCCAATAATCTTACCTCTACATGACTTATCAGTTGCAGTTTCAATTTGTTTCAGTCATCCTTGTCAAAGAGAAAGTCAAAGTAATTGAAATCATTAAATTACTATAATTGCAACTTAATACTAATCCAGTAATTATCCTCTGAATTCAGTTTTCAGCACTGAGTATTTATGTCTCTATTAGAAGCAGACAGAATTGCAAGATAATATTGAACAAAGCAAACGATAGCTCAGGCATTTGAACTGATAAACCGATGATACTTTCTCATGCTAGAAAAATACATTACCAGTTTTCAAATTCTCCTTGTGTGATGATAGCTAACTGCCAACGGAAAAACAACTTTTTATGGGAGGGTCTTAGTATCTGGACCCCTGTGAAAAGTGAGTTCATTATGTGACCAATGGACTTCCAGTTAAGGGAGGAGAGTTTAGTTTGTAAACGTTTAAGTATTTCAGCATTATAATGATAGATTTTATATTTGTAAATCTACGTTCAGATTTACAAATAGTAAATGAGTGTTCAGATTACAGAAACAGCCCATTCTTCCTTGGAGGTGAGAAGGCAGATGCGTTGATGCTACGGCAATTATGTATCTCATACTTGCCCGCAGCCCACCTCAGACATTTTGTAGTCTTCTGTTGATTCCTTTTGCTACCTCTTCTGCCACCATATCTCCCTAGCTTCACCTCATTGTTGCCCACACAGTTTAAAATGACGTGGCCATATGACAACTCTTTACTCCTTTCAGAGTTTCCTTTTGCCTGGATTTTCACACAGATAGGTGTCCCTCTCTCTTGCTGATATGCTTCAGCTGGCACAGATTGACCATAATAATCTCTTGTTAATTCCTCGTTGAGTTCAGTTAAGTGATTATCCAACATTATTTTGCTGTTAAAAATATCCTTCTAAGAAAACCAGGGAAGTAACTCCTACAAATAGGGCAGAGCCACACTTGCTGTTCTGGGAGAGGTAGGAATTAGAGTTCCAGGGTCATGTGACCCTTCTCAGCTCAGGTCCTCCATAAGTTCGAGTGTTCCAAGTAATACTATAGGAGTTCACCTTTATTTAAAGTCTCCTTTCTGGGGATTTCAGTTGTTTACTGCTAACCAGGGTCTAAAGTTACTAGATGGAAAAATCTCAGAAACAGTTCATGTTTTAAATCACATAGCATTCTGAGTAATGTGAAGAAAGTCTAGCACTTTTGCATGACGGATATGTTTCATTCCTTTACTCTATAATCTACTAGCCCGCTGACCATGGCTACTAGATAAACTGTTGTGGAATAGCAGTGTTTATGTTCAGGTAACATTTATTTTACTTAATTGTATCCTGGAAGCACAAGTGTAGTGATAATAGCAATCCTAATATGCCAAAGAGAAGTTATAAAGGCCTTCCTTTAAATGAATAAGAAAGTTTCTGATTTAATAAGGAAAGGGAAGATGTTGATGTTGCTGATGTACAGAGTATAATATATTTGAAGAGTCTGCCCCACACCACCCAGCTTGCTTCTTCTGAATCCATCATTTTGATAAGAAGCACTGCCAGCATGTCTGATAAACTGCCCTACAAAGTCACAGAGCTCATTCGGGTTGCCTGGGAGCAAAAGGTCCTAGACATTGTCAAGAATGACAGGCTAGATTAGATGTGCATAAGGGAGACATACTCAACCTCCAAGTGACTGCTGCTACATTATTAGCAGCCTGTGGGTGACTGGAAATTGTTGTCCTCACTGAGATTCTGGTGGCCCTGAGTCATGAGTTGTGGCAGTCCAGATGCAACATATTCTCTACTCAGGATCATTATAGCCAAGGCTGACACCGGTGTATGACTAGAATGGCGAAACAGCTAAAGAGAAACTGTGGTACATTGAGCAGATGCTACCTTTTAAAGGACAGACTCTCCACCATGATTCTGGATGATGGTGGTGACCTTATCAACCTCGGTCACATCAAGTACCCACAGCTTCTGTTGGGCATCCAAGGAAATCTCTGAAAATACAATGATCAGGGTCACAGCCTCTACAAGATCATGACCAAAAGTGTCTGCCAACAATGTCAATGATTTCATTGCCAATAGCAAGTTTTCCAACCTCTATGAATGCCTGGTATCCTTCATAGATGACAACAAGCAGGCCACAGATGTATTGATTAGAGGAAAGGTGGTGTGTTATCAGGTTACAACAATATGAGAAAGGACTGTGTACAGGTTCTGAAAAGCTGTGAGGTTCAATTTCATCATTAATGAGATTGAGCCTCTCAACACACTACAAGACAGCTTCCATGGAGTGCCAAGGTGTGACACCATAAATGAAGCCTGTAAGGAGGAAAGCATCTTTCTCCTGACTCTAGACTGTGTTGATATCATCCTAGGCCAGTACTTTGTGTTTTCATTTTTGTTTCTGAGGCAGGGCCTCAGTCTGTAGCCCCAGCTGCCCCGGAAATCACTATGTAGACCATGATTTGGCCAGCACTTTGGACAGGTGAAGGATGATGTCGTTGTGTGAAACCGTGGACATTTCGATTTAAAAACTGATATGGAGTGGCTCAGCAAGGATACTGTGGAGAAGGTGAGCATCAAGCCACAGATGGCCCACTACTACCTGAAGAGTAGACACTAGATCTTCCACCTGACTGAGGGTTGTGCCATGGGCCACACTAAGTTATCGCACAGACTGAGAGCTGTGGAGCCATGCAGACAACTCAATTGTTGGAGCTTTCTTCTGCCTAAGAAGCTCAATGAAGCAGTGGCTAAAGGCCATCTGGGTAGGATTAATATGAAGCAAACTGATTGGACTGAGAAGCAAGCCCAGTACTTCAGCATGTCTGTAATGGCCTCTTCAAGCCTGATCATTACTGCTACTGAGAGCCAGGACTACCCTTCACCTTCCAGCTTCCATTAATATACCAGGCTCTACCTCACTCCTCCAAGAGTAAATAGCACCAATTTTGCAATTGCTTTGTCAATATCCCTCCCTGAGACTGGTCACTCAGTTGTTGGCCTCTGTTATATCCTTCATAATGTTTCAAATTGGCAAGAGGAACTAAAAGGCCCCAGTCAAGGTAGAAGTACAAGGGAATCATCTACTGTGAATTATGAACTTAGAGACCTTGGAGTGCTATAAAGGTAGAAGTGGTTAATGATGTTCACAAGCTCCTGCACTATTCTATTCAAACCATTATTTGGCCTTTAGACTCAAGTGTTGATTTACAGATACACTGGTTTCTCGGCACATGGTCTAAGAAAGATCTCTGTCAAAGGAGAGAGAGCTATTGGAGCGTGAATGTTTCAGAGAGCTCTTGTCACTTAGTGCTGTGTCTGCTTTTAATTTTCAGAATACTGAGGTTGATACATTTAGGCCTTATTGCACAGAGTTAGAATAACTAAGAAAAGGCAATAGAAGTCGTAGCCAGAGGTTGGGAGAGGTGAGCCAAATGGAAATAGGCATAGATCTGCTACTATTTTGTAATGACAGTTCCTGGCACATCTAGGTGACAAAGAGAATATTTTATATGTATGTATGTATGTATTTATCTATTTATGGTAGTTTACAATGTTTAGAATGTTAAATGGGTACAGGAAGTTACATAAATAAAATATGTGCATACAATGCAGGCTTTTTGTTTTTTATTGTTTTTATTGAGGTACACACTTTTTGCCACTCCCCTCTTTTTCCTCCCCCCTCTCCTTCTACCCTCTTCCATGGTCCACATGCTCCCAATTTACTCAGAAGACCTTGTCTTTTTCTACTTTCCATGTAGATTAGATCCAGGTATGTCTCTCTTAGGGTCCTCATTGTTGTCCAGGTTTTCTGGGATTGTGAATTGTAGGCTGATTTTGATTTGCTTTATGTCTTAATGAGTCATATTATATTTGTCTTTCTGAGTTTGGGTTAACCACTCAATATGATATTTTCTAGATCCATCCATCCATTTGCCAGCAAATTTCAAAATGTCATTATTTTTTCTGCTGTGTAGTACTCCATTGTGTAAATGTACCACATCTTTACTCATTCTTCGGTTGAGGGCCATTAGGTTGTTTCCAGGTTCTGGCTATGACAAATAATGCTACTATGAACATAGTTGAGCACACGTCCTTGTGGTAAAATTGAGCATCCTTTGGGTATATAACCAAAAGCAGTATTGCTCGGTCTTGAAACAGGTTATTTACTAATTTTCTGAGAAATCACCATGCTGATTTCCAAATGTACTGTGCATCTCCCACCAGCAATGGAGGAGTGTTCCCTTTACCCCACATCCTCTCCAGCATAAGTTGTCATCAGTGTTTTTGATCTTAGCCATTCTTACAGGTGTAAGATGGAATCTCAGAATTGTTTTGATTTGCATTTCTTTGATGGCAAAGAATGTTGAGCATTTAAGTGTCTTCCTGCCATGTTAGATTCATCCATTGAGAGTTCTCTGTTTAGGTCTGTATCCCATTTTTATTGAATTATTTGTTCTTTTGATGATCAATTTTTTGAGTTCTTTGTATATTTTTGAGATCAGATCTCTGTTCGATGTGGGGTTGGTGAAGATCTTTTTCCATTCAGTAGGCTGTCATTTTGTCTTGTTGACCATGTCCTTTGCTTTGCAGAAGCTTCTCAGTTTCAGGAGGTCCCATTTATTAATTGTTTCTCACAGTGTCTGTGCTACTGGGGTTATATTTAGGAAGTGAGCTCCTGTGCTAATGCATTCCAGTGTACTTTCCACTTTCTTTTCTATGAGGTTCAATGTGATTGGATTTATGTTGAGGTCTTTGATCCATTTGGACTTGAGTTTTGTGTATGCTGATAGATATAGATCTATTTCAATTCTACATGCTTATATTCAGCTATGGCAGCAACATTTGTTGAATATGCTTTCTTTTCTCCATTTAATAGTTTTTACTTCTTTGTCAAAAATCAAGTGTTCTTAGGTGTATGGATTGATATCAGGGTCTTTGATTTGGTTCCAATGGTCCTCCTGTCTGTTTGTCCCAATACCAGGCTGGTTTCAGTATGGTAGTTCTGTGGTAAACTTTGAAGTCAGGAATTGTGATGCCTCTAAATGTTCCTTTATTGTACAGAATTATTTTGGCTATTCTGTTTTTCCTTTTTGTATTTCCATACAAAATTGAGTATATTTCTTTCAAGATCTGTGAAGAATTTTTGCTGGGATTTTTTATGGGTATTGCATTGAATTTATAGATTGCTTTTGGTAAGATTGTCATTTTTTTATGTTAATTCTACCTACCCAAGAGTATGGGAGATTTTTCTATTTTCTGGTGTATTTTTCAATTTCTTTCTTCAAAGATTTAAAGTTCTTGTCATATAGGTCTTCCAGTTGTTTGATTAGAGTTACTTCATGTTATTTTATGCTATTTGTGGCTATTGTGAAGGATGATATTTCTCTGATTTCTTTCTCAGCCCATTTATCATCTGTATAAATGAGGGCTACTGATTTTGTTGTGTTAATCTTGTTTCCTGCTATGTTACTGAAGGTGTATAAAACAAATGTTTTTTAAAAAAGAGATCATATTCAAATAGATTTTATTAAGGTTTATTGTTAAACTTGTTCTATTTATTATTAATTTTGTTATTAACTTTTTACTGTCTATATATATTTTACACTTTATCATTAATATATATGTAGAAGAAAAATTAGTATACTTAGGATTTTTGTATTAGCTGCAGTTATAAACTCCCATTAGGCTGGATAGGTAAGTGTCTGGGTTCCTACTTAGATGGCTCACCTCTCTAAGCCCTTGTCTGGGGAGGAAGATCCCACTTTCCCAATCCCACTCATTAAGCTCTGGAGACTCCAAGCTGACTCCACACACCCGCTACCATCCACCACTGCATCTGAAACCACTGGAGCCATGGCCCAGAATTCCCCTGGTGAGGCAAGCCTCTGGGTTCCTGGTTGCATAGCTTGGCTTTCTAGGCCCTTGACATGGGAGGAACATCCCATTCTCCTACCCCCACCCACGAAGCCCTGGAGACCCCTAGCAGATTCCTCACACCTGCTGTCATCCTCCAATATACCTCTGACTACCTGGGCCTTTGCCCAGACTGTCCCTGGAGAGGATCCCCTAGGCCTTATCAGCATCCACTAGAGGCATGGACCATCCTGCAACCAGAGGAAGAGCAACCACCTAAGCCACAGGCCCCACCGTCATCTATTGGAGGAAGAGGGATCCCCTGAAGCACAGAACCTACCTGCACCCACTGGAGGAAGAAGTGAACAGAGAGCAATGTTAAAACAAATCCAATAACAAAAAGATCATTATGGTACCACCAGAACCTAGTGGTCCTACAACAGGAAGACTTTAATGTCCTAACCCAGAGGAAGCAGAAGAAAATGAAAATATAACTGTAGGAAGATGATAGAGACACTTAAAGGTGAAATGAGAAATTTCCTTAAAGAAATGGAGAAAAGACAAACAAAAAATTGGAAGAGATTAATAAATCTCTTAAAGACACCCAAGAAAAAACAATCAAATAGGTAAAGCAATCAGTTCTAAGAGTTCAAGACTTGAAAACTGAAATAGAGGCAATAAAGAAAACACAAACTGAAGGAATTTTTGTAATGGAAAATCTGGGTAAATGAACAAGAACTACACACACAAGCATAACCAACAGATTACAAGAGATGGACGAGAGAATCTCAGGAATTGGGGGTATCATAGGTGAATTACATCTGTTAAAGAAATCATTACATCCAACAAATTCCTAACATAAAACATCCAGGAAATCTGGGACACCATGAAAATATGAAATCCAAAAATAATAGGGATAGAATAAGGAGAAGAAGTTCAACTCAAAGACACAGTAGACATACTCAACAAAATCATATGAGAAATTTTTCCCAACCTAAAGAAGGATATATCTATGAAGGTACAAGAAGCTTACAGAACACCAGACTGGACCTGATCTTAACCTCTGAGCCATCTCTCCAACCCTAGTTTTACAATTTTTATGTTGTGTGTGAGAATTCCTAGAAAGAAGCCGTGTCTGCAAATGCTTGTTGATTGAGTAGAACTGAAGAGATGTGGACAGGTTGGAATGTTTCAGGCCCAGGGCCTAATTACATTTACTTTGGGCTAGCTTTAGTCCCCTAAAATGCTGCTATTCCTTGCCCACCTCTGTGCCAGACCTAACGCCCTGTGTCTAACAGATACAAATCCTTTGGAATCTATGGACAGACCCCTAATTTCTGCACCAATCAAAGGACTAAGAATGCTGTCAGATGGGTCTAAGGCCTATAGCAGAGGGCTCCCCACTTTGCTATAGTCCACCTGTTTCCACCAATGTACTTGCCTTTCTTTGTTCTATAACTATTAAAAGTTTCATGAAACTGCTTCACCATCAAAAAAAAAAAAGAAATTCTCTTCACCATATAATAGTCAAAACACTAAACATACAGAATAAAGAAAGAATATTAAGAGCTGCGAAGGATAAAGGCCAAGTAACATATAAAGGCAGACCCATCAGAATTACACCCAACTTCTCAATGGAAACTCTGAAAGTCAGAAGATCCGGGTTAGATATGCTGCAGACACTAAGTGACCACGGATGCAAACCCAGACTACTACTATACACAGCAAAGGTTTCAATCACCATAGATGGAGAAAACAAGATATTCGATGACAAAACAAAATTTAAACATTACTTACCACAATTCCAATATTACAGAAAGTACTAGAGGGAAAACTCCAACCAACCAACCAACCAACAAGGAAGCAAGCTGCACCCATGGAAACACAGACTACAAGTAACATATCATACTTCACACTAACAAACACCAAGGAAGGGAAACACACAAACACTACCACTGAAAAATAACAGGAATAAAGAATCACTGGTCACTAATATCTCTTAACATAAATGGACTCAATTTCCCTATAAAAAGACCCAAATTAACAGAATGGATATCAAAGCAGGATACATCCTTCTGCTGCATACAAGAAACACAACCAAACCTCAAGATAAGCATTCCCTCAGAGTAAAGGGTTGGGAAAATATATTTCAATCAAATTAAGAAATAAGCAGATGTAGCTATTCTAATATCTAAGAAAATAGACTTCAAGCTAAGGTCAACCCAAAAAGACGGAGAAAGATACTTCATACTCATCACAGGAAAAATCCATCAAGATGAAATCTCAATTCTGAACATCTATGCCCCAAATACAAGGACACTCACATATGTAAAAGAAATATTACTAAAGCTTAACTCACACATCAAATTCCACACATTAATAGTAGAAGACTGCAACACCCCACTCACCCCAATGGACAGGTCAACTAGACAGAAACTTAACAGAGGAAATCACCCTTGGGTCAAGAAAGAAATAAAGAAAAAAAATTAAAGACTTCTTGGAAGTCAATGAAAATGAGTGCACTATATACCCAATCTTATGGAACATTTTGAAAACAGTGCTAAGAGGAAAGTTTATAGCTCTAAGTGCCTATATAAAGAGTCTGGAGAAATCTTACACTAGCAACTTAACAACCCACCTGAAAGTTCTAGAACAAAAAGAAGCAAACTCACCCAGGAGTAGAAGACACTAGGAAACAATTAAATTGAGGGCTGAAATCAATAAAATAGAAACAAAGAAAGAAATACAAAGAATCAATGAGACAAAGAGCTGGTTCTTTGAGAAAATCAACAAGATAGAAAAACCCTCATCCAAATTAACCAAAAGGCAGAGAGGGAATATGCAAATTAACAGGAATCCACAAGGATGACCCTAGCTAAGACTCTAAACAACAGTGGAGAGGATGCCTAAACTGGCCTTCCCCTGTAATCAGATTGATGATTACCTTAGCTGTCATCATAGAATCTTCAACCAGACACTGATGGAAGCAGATGCAGAGATCTACAGTGAAGCACTGGGCTGAGTTATCAGAGACCAATCCAAAAGAGGAAGGAATGATAATATGGGGGTACCCACAGAAACAGCTGACCTTAGCTAGTGGGAGCCCACTGATTCTGGACTGATAGCTCGGGAGCCTGCGTAGGATCAAACTAGGCCCATTGAATATGGGGGACAGTTGTGAGGCTTGGGCAGTCAGTGGGACCAGGATTGATCCCTAGTGCTTGAACTGGCATCTAGGAGTACATTCTCTTTGGAAGGATACCTTGTTCAGCCACCTAGATATAGGTGGGAGGACCTTGGTCTTACCTCCAAGTGAAGTATGAGACTTTGTTGATTCCCCATGGGAAGTCTTTCCCTTTCTGAGGAGTGGGTGGGTGCGGGGTAGAGAGAACGGTAGAGTGGGAGGAGGGGAAAGAGTAGGAATGGAGATAGCTATGTAAAATGCGAAAAGATTGTATTAAAATTTTTAATTAAAAAAAGAAACAAAGAAAGAATAAAATCCCATTAGGAATCTTAGAAGGGAGACAATTGTGTTTGAAAATTACTGGTTTAGTACATTTTCCTTGCTTCCCAAATGAGGAAGGGAGGTGCAGAGAGGTTCAGACACAGGTTTCCAGTCTCATTGTTCATTTCTGACAGGGCCAAGGCTTCGGCTGGCCCAGGGCTTTGTCCCAACAGCACTCCTAACTACCCTGGCAAGGTTTCTCGCAGGCATTTTTCACAGCCTAAAGCAGGTAGGCATTTCCTTATGATCAGTGTCCCAAATCAGTCCAAAGTACTTGCTTTATCATTCCTGGTGAACCAAAGAGAATTCTAAAAGAAAAAAAATTACATTTCAGTTAAGTGTACCTTTTCAGTTGAAGCCTCTTTATTTCTATCATTTCTCAAATTCCAGACTCCCTTTGCCCCCTTCAAACCCCATAACCATCTGTTGTGAAGACCTATCTATCTATCTATCTATCTATCTATCTATCTATCTATCTATCTATCTATCTATCTATCTATCTATCTATCTATCTAT
>NC_022026.1:44410150-44427385 GCF_000317375.1 Microtus ochrogaster | reverse complement strand
ACTCCCTTGGTAGACCAGGCTGGCCTCGAACTCACAGAGATCCGCCTGCCTCTGCTTCCCGAGTGCTGGGATTACAGGCGTGTGCCACCACCGCCTTTCTTGAGATTAGTTCTCACCATATAAACTACAATGTCTGGAATTTAGTGTATCACCTTGGCCAGTCTTGAATTCGAAATCCTAAAACTTTGCAAGTAACAGGGATTGTAGGCATGCACTTCCACACCAGGCTCAAATACCCAGCTTCATTTGTGTTCTGATGCTCCTCATTGGTCCTGTTGTCTTCAGGCTCTGACTTCTCTCAGTGCTAAAGACATATCCACTATACTTCTTGTTCTTATTTGGAGACATGGTATAAAGTCAAAAGTCTCTCTCTTGTCTATCATTCTATTTATAACATCTGATTATACGCTAATGCCTTGTGGAGTTTCTATGATTGTGACCAGGGATTTTTTTTTATAAGTTACAGGCCTTTGTCCAATAGTGGGTACTGAATAGGACTGACACCATACAGTTGTCAAAATCAGACTCTCTAATTGTTTTAACTGTGGGACTAGAGCAAGCTTAGTTTCATTTTGTTATATCCCAATAGATTATATAATTGTCCAAACAGAGAGAGAGAGAGAGAGAGAGAGAGAGAGAGAGAGAGAGAGAGAGAGAGAGAGAGAATTTTGGCAAGGCTATTCACTAGTGACCACAGACTTGATCAGACAGGTTTTCATCCTCAGGGACCCAGAGTAAGCTCAAAATGAGACTCTACCAGGTTATGAGAAGTAATTTTCCGAGCTTGAGGTGTGCTACACCTTGGAGCCTTATCTGTCCTATCAAGCAGTCTCCTTTCTTTGCTATTTCCCAGAAAGCCAAAAGTCCCAGCTATCTTTGTGACACCATTCTTTGATTCAGCTTGTTATTCTGAGTTTTCCTATCCCATGTGATCTGACCAAGCATAGATTGATTTGAAAAATATAGTAAGGAGGGTGAAGGAAAGATTGACAATAGGAAAATCTGTAAGGAAAGTACCTCGCTTAACAGCCAGTGGCAGACTCAACTGTAGATGGTATGAAGGTACATGCTATATTTCTCCTACACACATCTAGCACAGATGTGACATCCTCTCTTCCTTGACTACAGGCACTTATAATGCACCATTGTTCTAACATCTGGATTTCCAGGTGTTGCAGTGAAACTCATATTTCACTTTCTCTTTCCCATAATCACATGGATTAAAGATCCATTGCTATCACAACTCTTACCAACCTTAAAAATCATATCTTCTTTTTTCTTACTCCATTTTGGAGCTTTTTAACCTTTGTACTTAATGGAAGGACTTTTTTATTAATTGAACATATTAATTTATTTTACATCCTGACCGTAGTTTTCCCACCCTTCTTGCCTGTCATTTCCTTTTTTCATCGCCCTCTCCCACAATTTACTCCTCCTCTGTTTCTGTTCAGAAAGGTGCAGACCTCCAATAGGTGTCAACAAAGCGGCGCATATCAAGTTGAGGTAGGACAAAACTCCTCCCCTTTCATTAAGGCTTGGTAAGGCAACTCAGTATGAAGAATAGTTTTCCAGAGCCTATCAAAGCATAAGGGACAGGACCAGCTCCCTCTGTTAGGAGTCACACAAGTAGACAAAGCTATACAATTGTCACACATACGTAGAGAGCCTAGTTCAGTCCTATGCAAACTCCTAAGTGGTTGGTCCAGTGTCTATGAGTGTCTATGAGCCCATATTAGTTTTCCCTGTGGTTTCCCTTGTGGATGACGTTGACCGCTCTGCTGTGTACAGCCCCTCCTTCATATCAACAGGATTCCCAGAGCTCAGCCCAGTGCTTAGCTGTGGATCTCTGCATTGCCTCCATCAATTACTGAACAAAGACTCCCTCATGACAACTATGGTAGTCATCAACCTGATTACAGGAGATGGTCAGCTCAGTATACCTATCCATTATTGTTAGGAGTCTTAGGTGGGGTCATCCTTGTAGATTCATGGGAGTTTCCCTGGTACTAGGTTTCTACCTGACCCCCAAAATGTCCCCCAATTAAGATATTTCTTTCAATCCTCTTCCCCTCTATCCCACCTCCAACATAATCCCTCATGCTCCCATCCCCACCCACCCCCAGTTTACACAGGAGATCTCTATTTCCCCTTGCTAAGGAGATCCATGTGTCCCTTTCCTACAGCTGCTAAATACCTTCAGTGATGTGGCTGGATACAAGATTAGTTCAAAAAACAGTGCCTGCCTATATACAAAGGATAAATGGACTGAGAAAGAAACCATAGAAACAATATCCTTCACAAATATTATAAAATATCTTGGAGTAATTCTAACCAAGCAAGTGAAATACCTTTATGACAAGAACTTCGAGTTTTTGAAGAAAGCAATTGAAGAAGATATCTGAAGTTGGAAATATCTGCCATGCTCATGGATCAGTAGGATTAAATAGTAAAAATGGCAATCTTACCAAAAGCAATCTACAAATTCAATGGAATGCCCATCAAAATTCCAACACAAGCCAGGCAGTGGTAATGTACACCTTTAATCCCTGCACTTGGGAGGCAGAGGCAGGCATATCTCTGGAAAAACCCTCTCTTGGAAAAAAAATCCAACACAATTCTTTACAGACTGTGAAAGAACAACAACAACCACCACCAACAAAAATCCTGTACAATAAAGGAATTTCCAAAGGAATCACCACCCCTAACTTCAAGCTGTTCTAGAGAGCTGTAGTAATAAACACTGCGTGGTATCAGCCTAAAATCAATTGAATCAATTTGCAGACCCAGAGGTAAATCCACACACCTATGGACATTTTTTTAATAAAGAAACCAGAAATATACAATGGGAAGTGGGAAGTAGGCTCAAAGACATTGATACAGGAGACCACTTCCTAAATATAACACCAGTAGCATAGACACTGAGAGCAACAGTTAATAAATGAGACCTCTTGAAACTGAGAAGCTTCTGTAAGGCAAAGGACACTTTCAAAAAAATAAAATGGTTACCTACAGAATGGGAAAAGATCCTTATTAACCCTACATCTGACAGAGGGCTGAGCTCCAAAATATATAAATTCAAGAAACTAGACATCAAAATATCAAATAATCAAATTTGAAAATAGGGTACAGATCTAAACAGAGAATTATCAGCAGAAGAATCTAAAATGGCTGAAAGACACTTAAAAGATGGTCAACATCCTTAGCCGTGAGGGAAATGCAAATCAAAATGTTCTGCGATTTCATCTTACTCCTGTCAGAAAGGCTAAGATCAAAACACTAATGACAACTTATGCTTGTCATTAAGAGACCATGTGGAATATGGAGTAAGGGGAGCCTTCCTCCAGTGCTGGTGGGAGTACAAACTTGTTCAGCCACTTTGGAAATCTGTATGGTGGTTTCTCAGAAAACTGGGAATCAATCTACCTTAAGACCCAGCTATATCATTTGTGGGTATATTCCCAAAATATGCTCAATCATACCACAAGGACACATGTTCATCTATGTTCATAGTAGCATTATTTGTAATAACCAGAACCTGGAAACAACCTAGATGTCCCTCAACCAAAGAGTGGATAAAGAAAACGTGGTACGTTTATACAATGGAGTATTACATAGCTGTTAAAAACAATGACATCAGGAAATTGGAGGGCAAATGGATGGAACTAGAAAAAATCATCCTGAATGAGGAAACTCAGACCCAGAAAGACAAACAAGGTATGGTGTGTACTCACTCATAAGTGGATGTGAGCTGTAAAGTAAAAGATAACAATCCTATAATCCACAGCCCCAGGGAAGCTAGGTAAGGAGGAGGGCCCAACAGAGAAAGGAATTTCTGGCTTCTCTTTAGCATATCTAAGCTCTTGGTGTGTGTGCTGTGCTCGGGGCTATTTTTTTTTTTTTTTTACTGTGTAGGTTTGTTCATTTATTTATTTATTTTATTTTATTTTTTTTTTAAATTTATTTATTTATCAAGGATTTCTGCCTCCTCCCCGCCACCGCCTCCCATTTCCCTCCCCCCCCTCAAGTCCCTCTCCCTCATCAGCTTGAAGAGAAATCAGGGTTCCCTGACCTGTGGGAAGTCCAAGGACGGCCCACCTCCATCCAGGTTTAGTAAGTTGAGCATCCAAACTGCCTAGGCTTCTGGGGCTATTTATTATCCAACCAAAGAGTTAGTTGAACACAAGCATTTTGACACTTCAGCAATTAGTTTTCAGAGCCAGGGCTACCAAGTGACTAATATGTGAGTAGCATATTATATATAGCATGGAGATGTTGGATAAGGGGACGAGTAATGTGCATGCTGGAATGGAGACAGACAATGCTAGATGTCATCGTACTACTCAGAAAGACGTGCAATTTAAACATTATGAGATGTTTATTTTTGGACTTTCCATTTAAATGCTTTGAGCCATGGTTGGCCAAGCAAAGCTTCAAGTGTGGTAAGAGATAGCATATAGCAGAGGGAACTCCCATATACATAAGGAGGGAAACGCCTGAATGGCTCTCCAGAGTGAAAGAGGAAAAGAATCATAGTATCAAAACGAAGTGACTGGGTTAGGGGAGTGAAATAAGAGAATGGAAATAAAGAGAAGAGCCTAAAACAGAATGTTCTTATTTACCAAACGTGGAGAGATGATGTGAGATTTCTGAATATGATGCTTAAGAGTATGAAAAATATGTGTTGGAATTTTCTTCCCCAAAATCATGGGAAAGTTGTTTCTCCTCCAAGAGAATAAAGACATTATCCTTTTTTTCTCTCCAATTTTTTTTTTATTTTTTTTATTTTATGTTTTGATAGAAGGTCTTACATTGTATTCCAGGCTGGCCTAGAACTCATGCTTGTGGTCCAGATTGATCTCAAACTTGTGGAAATTCTCCTGTGTCTGCCTCCCAAGTAATGATACTATAGGATAGGACTTCCATGCCCAGCTCAGTCTTCTATGACATTTAAGAATTCAAAGTTATAAATCACTGATCCATTTGGAGTTGATTTCAACACATACAGTGAAGTACAAAGCCGATTTCACCTTTTCACCCAGTTGTCTCTATGCTATTTAAAACAGGCTCAACTTTACCAACAGGCTTCAAACGCTGGGTCTGAACTCTGCTACGTCACCACGTGTACTTTTACACCATATCATTTGTATCATTCATTTACATTTGTCTTTCTGGTTATGGACCAGTTCTGTATTTCTTGTGCCATTATAACTATGTTTTGGTATAGAAGCACTTGTCATTCTTGATTGCTTTTATTATTTTGGGGGCTTTGCTGAGTTATTATCTATTTTCTAATTTAACTTTACATTTAGCTTGCTTAGTTTCCAAACAAAATATATTGGCATTTATTGGGATCTTATTAAATTTATAGAACATAATTTAAATTTTAATGGCTGCTTATTATCATATACTGGTATTCCTTAAGATATTGAGCATTATTCTATTTTTGGAAAGTTAGTTTATAGACACGTTACAATTTTCAAATTTTTATTTGCTGTCCTTTTTAAAAGCAATTGTTCCTTTATTACTCTATAATAGTATGAGTTAGGAGTTAGGAGGAGGCCATGGAAAACAGCCTCCCAGTATTCTGGCAGTTGGTTCAACCGATAGCTCTAACTCAAGCTAGCAGGAATAGGAAGAAGAAGAAGAAGAAAGGACAATTTGTGTTGCCCATATACTTACTGGACATGGTCAAATTCCTGGTGGTCAGCCCCTTAGAGAAAACTGAGTGGGGACTGATCCCAGCTCAGAGGAGGAAACATGGTCCTGCCCAGTGCCAGGATGGACTGAGTGGGGCAAGGAGACCCACATGCAGGCCTGGGGCAATCCACTCCAGGCTCTGAGGAGAAAACACAGACCTGCACAGGCCTGCTTGGCCCTGCAAGGGCAAATGGGCACTATTATGGTGAGCAAGCGTATCATTTGGTATGGGAGAGAGAAAGACAGACTATTTCATGTCTTGTGGGCAGAGGCATCTCTGAGGAGGTGAAAGTGGCAAGGAGCAGACTGAGGTGCCATAGTGATGTATGGGTCTGGGTTGTTGCTGACGCCCTGTCTGGGTTCATGGCCCTGATGCACTCACAGTCTGTGTTGCTGTCCATGGTTCCTGCTATCAGCAAAGACTGAGAGAATAGGACTGGACTGAGTTAGCCCCACCACTCACTGGCTACGGCAGTAGGAAGGACTGGTCTTGTCCCTCATAGGTTGAAGCACACAGGGGAAAGGGTCCTATACCTCAAATGGACAGTATAATAGAGCTGTCCCTGTTCACAGGGGCACGGTGCAGCTGGCCCTGAGGGCACGAGAATGGGAAAGCAGGTGCGCCCCTCTCATCTGCCATGTGGTCGTGTGGGTGCCGGAAAGATGTCCTCCTCCCCTCCCCTCTCACCGACTGCAGCAGATGAGGGACCAGGCCCAACCCCTCATCCGCTGCAGCACTTGGGAGAATGGGCCCTGACCTTCACCTGGGCAGCACAGTAGAGTTGACCCTGTAGACAGGGGCACAGGTGACCCAGCCCGGAAGGCATGAGCGAGGCAAAACTGGTACCGTATCCGTCACCTATGGTGTGGTGGGGAGAGCAAGGAAACAAAGCCCTCCCCACTCCCTCCTACTACCTTCAGCTGGAGAGGGAGCTGATCCTTCTCTTTCCTAGTAGCAACACTCAGGAAAGAGTGGCCTCAAGACTCATCTGGGCAGCAGAGTGAAGCTAATCTTGTTGATGCAGGATAATCCTGGCCCTGAGAATGTGAGCGTGAGAGATCTGGGCCAGCCCCACATCTGCCGTGTGGAGCATGGGTGGGGGATAGATGCCCCCACCCCTCTATGCCTGAGGTGGGTGGGAGAGCTGGTCCTGAGGTCATGAGAGCAGGAGGGCTGCTCCTGCCCCTCACCAGCTGCAGCACTCTGGAAACCAGGCCCTGGACCCACTTGGGCAACCCAGTAGAGCCCACCCGGTTGGAAGAGGTGTGGGTGAGCCAGTCCTGAATTTGTGAGCATGGGAAAGCTGTCCCCACTACTTTTCTGTCATGCTGCTATGTGAATGGGGAAGAGATGAGTCCCCTTACCCATTTGCCTGCCCCTCGTCACCTGTGATAGACAAGGGAGTTGACCAGCTGCCGCATTCAGGAAAGCAGGCCATGCTCCTTGCTTGGGCAGCACAGTAGAGATGACCTTGTTGATGGGGGCACGGGCGTGGTAGCTCTGAGTGTGTAAGAGTGGGATAGTTAGCCACAGGCCCTTGGTCTGTGGTGGTGATGCTGAGGGAAGGGTGTCCTCCCTCCCCTTGCCCCTGTCACCTGAGGTGGGCAAGGGAGAAGACCTCCCCCCTACCAACTTTAGCACTTGGGAAAAGCAGGCTCTCCACCTTGCCTGGGCAACACCGTCGAACTGACCATATTGAGCATGGTGTAGGTGAATTGGCTGTGGGAGTGAGAGCATGGGAGATCTGATCCCGCCTCTCATCTGCCACGTGCTGGTGTGGGCAGAGGAGAGATGCCCTCTCCCTTGTCTCTCACCGCCTTTGGCAGGTGGGAGAGCTGGCTCTGAGTTCAGAAGAGTAGGAGAGCTGTCCTTGCCCTTCACCAGCTGCAGTATTCAGGGGAGAGACCCCTGCACCTCACAAGGGCAACACAGTAGAGCTGGTTCTGATGGTCTAAGTGTGGGAGAGCCAACTCTGAGGGTGCGAAAATAGAACTGGCCCCACCCTTTGCACATTGCCATAAGGGATGAACCGGCCAGGGAAATGCTGGAGCTCTCACTCTGCTTGTGAGTACAGAAGAAAGCTGGCAGGCGGAGCAACCCTGCAATTACTCAGGCCCAGAGCCAGGGTATAAATTGGCCCACCCCATCTGCGATCTGCTAGAGCCCGTGAAGGGGCAGGCCCTGCAGACCCAAAGCTACAGGATCTCCACAACCCAGGGTGACAACAGGATATCTGGGAGGAGCCCCAGTGAGAACTCAGCATTAATAGTGAGGCAGGAACCAGAGGCCTTGAACCAGACCAATGACTCTTTGCAATGAACACTTTCAAGTAAAGATATGTGGATAAATACATCTGCGTGACTGTTACACTACAGCTTCTATGATGAGATTTTTTTCATTTTTTTTATTCTTATTTTATTTTGGAGGTTGCAAGGGCAGAGGGTGGATATGAAGGGACAGGGAAACAAATGATGTGAAAGATACAAAAATTAAATAAAAAGGAAGTTAATAAGAAAAAACTGAGTCCTTCCCCATTTGTACCCCACCAGAAGCCATCACCTGTGGAGAGCTACACTTTAGCATCCTTATCACAATTTTGAAGAGTTCTCTTCAATGGCTTTCTGTCTAAGCTGTTACTTTTTTGAGGGGTGAGGGCAGGGGCTGTCATATAGGCCTTCTATCTCCCTCTTTCTCAACTCTGAGTCTGTAGTCATCAATACCATGGCAAAAGTAACTTCCTTGTCCTTTACTGCCAGGTGTAGCACGGGTCATGATCTTCCACATGGTCTCAGGCTTCAGCCTATGCCATGGACCTCATTATGGCAGTACAGATCACAGACTTCAACATGGCTTCAGGGGGCAGTACCGACTACAGACCTCTGCATGGCCTTCGGGGGCAATACCGACTACAGACATCAACATAAGCCCCAGATGTGGTAGGATCACGAACCCAGACACGGCTCTCAGAGGCAACACAGACCAAAGACATCAACATGGACTCAGGTGACTGCAGAGGCCACTCATGTCAGCATGGCCCCTGGTAGCAGCACACCCCATGGTGTTCTTTCAATTTTCCTTCTTTTTAAATGTTTATGTCTCTTTTGTTACAGGGAGTGAACCCAGAGGCGTGCACAGACTGAGCAAGTGGTCTGTCACTGTTCTACATCCCAAGCCTCCCAGCCATGGTTCTTTTCATCTGTCTCCACTCACTCTCTGTCTTCTCTCTCCATTTCCCGCTAACATCCCACATAGCAGCCAGACCACCCTTTTACTATACCTTCCCCTTGCTTGACTTTGAACCTGCTCTTGAAATAACCAGATCTTCCCATTTTTCGATGCCAACAGCACAGGTATGTTCAGAATCCTCACAGACCCTTGCCATTACTAACTTGAAATGTTTCTTCAGTCTTTCCTCCAAGGTTCATTTTTTTTGCGTGTGTGTGCAAGGCATTCAGCATCCTAAAACCAGTTCTCTATTCTTCATTGGGTTTTATCTATGACCCTATCATGATGTCTCACAAACACCATTTTTCAGTCTTTTCACAAATTGCTGTCTGTTGTACTAGAGGAAAGAGAAATCAAAGCAAATCAATTAAAACACATGTTCTTCTAGTTCTATACACTGTCTAGCCTACAGTGCTGTGACAACTGTTATTCAAATGTTTTCTTTAAGAAAACTACCCGCTGTTACACTTGTACAGAGCTTTGCTCATTAAGCTTAGAAAGTTAAGGCGTTCATACCCTCATATCAAGGTTTGATAAGGCAACGCAGTAGGAGGAAAAGGGTCCCAAAAGCAGGCAAAGAGTCAGAGACAGCCCTTGCTCCCACTGTTAGGAGTCCCACAAAAACATCAAGCTACACAACCATAACATATATGTCAAGGATCTAGGTCAGACCCTTATATGAGAATGTACCTAGGTAACCTTGTAACTTCTTATTCTATGTTTGGTTTATGTCCTTGGGAGGCCTGCTCTTTTCTGAAGGGAAATGGAGGAGAAGTGGATCTGGGGGAGAGGGAAGATGGGGACTTGGATGAGAGGAAGGAATGGAAACTGAAGTACAGAAGTAATACAGAAGAATACATGAATATTTTTAATAAAATTATGAGGTTTATTTTATTTTCTTTCTCCCCTCTATGTGCATTTAGTATTAACTCAACTTTATTTTGAGGATATAACACATATTTGACTCATTTCCCATATTTGTTGCAGGTGTATGCTAATTTCTTTGATAACAAAATTAATTTCTTAGACATGTTAGTTTTTCCCAATATACCTGTCTCATTGAAGAGCTCAATACAATTGAATGAAAAAAATGAATATACTAGTACAGACTGGATCAACAAACTAAATGTTTTCAGAGTAGAAATATCCTGAATACCAGAGGTTTGCAGCAATATGAGTTGCCAGTGTGTAACAGAGTCTATTTATGCCTCTCTGAATCAGGGCGTCTCAACCTTGGCAGTGATGACTCTTTTTAATGGGGGCTGCTCTGTGAATCAGAAGACATTTAGTACTTGCCCTGGTAAGCATCCACGAGATTTCAAATAGCTACCATGCCCAGTTGTTACAACCACAATTTTTCTAGATGTTCACAAATATCCTAAGTGGGAGTTGAGCAACCCTTGGTGGAGACTCACTATTTTTGAAATTCTGGAGTTTCTTATTTTCTCTCTTCTTTCTAGCTATATGTTTAAGATTGTATAAACCATTTTCAATTTTTACTGTATTTTCTTTATTGGTGTGTGCATGCTTGAATGTGCACACATGTAATGGATGGTGCAGATGGAAGTCAGAGGACAGCGTGCAAGAGCCAATTCTCTCCTTCCACTGTGTGGGTCCCTGGGATCGAACTCAGGTCCTCAGACCCGAGGACAAATGCTTTTAATTCTTGAGCGATCTTGACACCTTATAAATCCTTGTAAACGTCTCTCTATTCCTCTAGAAGAAGAATGGACACCACTTCCTGTCTTAGTTTTGTAGCATGCATTTGCCATTTGTGTGAGACATGCTAATTACAATATACATCATTTGAATATCAGCAGCATTTTCAGACTGAACTAACCTGTCAGGCCCTGTTATGTTGAAGCTACTGTTGCCAACTTCCGTAAGCAAAGACAATATAAAAAAAAATGCCCTTCGAGTTCTCTAACAAAGAGTCCCATTTGACTTTAATTTAATCAAGCCAATGCGGTGGCATTTTATTAACAAGTGACGGGCTTAACAGATTTAAAAAATAATGTTTTTATTATTTCCTCAAGAATTTCATACAATGTATTTTGATCAAATTCACCTCTTCTCCCGGATCATCCCTAACCCACCCAGCTTCATGTTTCTCCCTCTGCCTCTTTCATTCTCCCTAAAACTACAGTCATTTACCACTCCTGTCTCTTGCAATCTTTCCACCTCCTCTGGTAGCATGCATGGCATCTTTTAACACTATGCATATGGGGATGAAGCTTCCAGTTTAGTACCAGATAGAGTTCTCCATGTCCTATGATTCATGTAGTATGTTCAGCAATAGGGATTTGCTATTGAGTTTTCTGGAAGATACCCAATAGCATTGCAGTTGGCCTGCAGTGCTCGTGAGATTGTATGGGACCTATTGTCATCATTCTAAATGCTCAAGAGTTTTTCTTGGTAGTGTATGGTGTCTAGTTAGGGATATCGTCCCCCCCAAATATATGGTAGCTCCATTTAAACTTTTCATGTGTATATATATTTTAGAAAGCTTCTATAGTACTTCTCATCAATTTCTATAAGGGCGTTTTTATATGTTGTTTTAGGGACTCTATTGCTTTCATAAAGTCAATTTTTTCCACTTCTTCTGTGTTAGGGTGTTCAAGTCCTTCTGTTGTAAGATCATTGGGTTCTGGTGTTTTCATGTTGTTTTTCAGATTGTTGGGTGAATTCTTGCCTTGGCGCCTGCCCATGTCCTCCTATCGATGCTATCTAATGGATCTTTTAAAACCGGTTCAGGTTTCCCTGCTGGCCAGGGGCCCCACTTACAAAATGCCCTCGCTCAGTTTCCTGGCTCCCGCCGCGGGCCAAGATCCCTCTCACCACTCAGAAGGGTCTTCAGGACCAGGCTCCCCGTTTGCCCTTGGACCTCACCAATAAAAGGCCTACCACTCTGCAGGCCAGGCCCCAAAAAACCTACTTGATTTAATTGTAGTGGGGCAATCTGCTCTCAGTGTGGGCTTCACTGTTTCATGCTTGGACTATCCCGCATCCGCCGCGCCTATGCACAGTCTCTGCCGCTTGCGTCCTCTATAGTAATTTAACTGATTTTATTGCTTTTTTTATTTTTTTGAGATTTTAATATAATTGCACCATTTCCCCATTCCTCTTTTCTCCCTTCAGACCCTCCCATACAACCTTCATTCCTCTCTTTCAAATTCATGGCCTCTTCATTCACTATTTGTTATTGCATGTATAGTAGTGGCACACATAACTAGCAAATCACCAACAATTCTCTAGTTGGCCTTAAGACCCATTTAACAATGGAAAAGTCATGCTTGGTACTGGAAATGTAGCCAGCTGCTACCTAGGGCAAGTGAGATCACAGATCTTGGAAGAGAACAGACTACCACCACGTTGCTAAACAGTATAATCCCTTATGGCATCCTAAGTATTTGTCCTTAACTGATATTGTTGGGCTATCATCTTATTCTTCAACTAGAGAAGGTAATTTTCTTCTCAAATTATAGAACCATCCTTGATAGTTGCATGCTTTAAAAGAAGTTGACTGGCCAGCCAAGAGAATGGAGAGCAGTTACCCATTTTGTATTAAGCCCTCTAGCCACATGTTGGATTACAGGTATTCCTCAAATTTATTATCACTAGGTGGCAAGCATAAGCTGTCTGCATTTCTGTGAGACAGATATCTGGGAGCTGCTCCCAAGGGAAGTTATAGCTTGGGGTCTTACAGTAAAGTTACAGTTAATATGCTAGTTCCAGCTTTAGTGAGACGACCAAACCAAAGCTAACTAAGCTGAGGAACATGGATCACTCTTGCAGCTGGTGAAAGACAAGGTTACTAGATTTAAGAAAAACCATGCAAAAACAAAATCCCAGGTGCCAAGGTTCATTTGAATTTTAGATTAATAATAATTTGGCAGTATGTCTCCTTCTTACACCGAACCGTTCTTCATTATTTATCTGAAATTTGAACTGTACTAGCATCATGGGTTTTATCTTGTAGTCTAATTGGGAGTACATATCAGAGGTTTTTGGCACAAAAACCTCTCTACAGGACTGTTTGAATGTCCTTATGACATGGAAGTAGCTTCCCTGAGAATGAAAAACAGATAGATGGGATCTGCATTGATTTTTAAAAAAAAATATAATTTAGCCTCAGAAGTCACAATACCACTTCTGTCATATGCCATAAGTTATACATAAAAAGTCCGATACAATGTGTAATAATATTATACATGAGTATTATAATATTATACTTGAGTTTTGATCCACCATTGTCATGAAAGACCAAAATAATGTATAAGTGATCCATCTTTTTGACACTCAAAATAGAAAGTCTCCTCTGAAATCTTCTTTTTTTTCATTCATACAGTAGACAGAGAAAATTGTAGGTATAAAGGAAAAAAATGTATAAGCACAGTCTTCAGTGTAATATTAATTTTAGTACAAATATTTTAATAAGATAAAATCTATTGCACTATAACAATAAAACTTTTATGTGGGAATAAATATTATACATGAGTACTGGGTTCTATCTTAAAGGCTACCTTCTTTAGCTATGTCACAACGCTAAAGTGTTTCTGGGAAAATCTACCTGGGCTCCAAAGAGTTCCATCTTGTGGTAGACATAATTCAAAGATAACCTCTCTCTCTCTCTCTCTCTCTCTCTCTCTCTCTCTCTCTCTCTCTGTCCCACACACACACACACACACACACACACACACACACATACACACATACACACACTGTTCTTTTTTATATTGGAAGAGTCTGGGGCTTGCTTCTATTTGGTAGATTATGACAAAGGTAATGAGATACATTTAAAATATATCTAAACATTAAAAACCCTTGGCTTATGTTATAAGACAAAGATAGTAAGATGTCATTTTCTTAATTCTGTTATGTTCCATGAGTTCCTCTTTGGTGACTATGGCAAAAGACTCTTTCTGACTTTAAAGACATTGCCATGTTGAAAAGGCCCACGAGGGAGCCTGCTTTAAGGAATGTGGGCAAACTCTAGGAACATACAATAGCTGTCAGCTGACAGCAAGAAGGTAGGAATTTCAATCCATGGGTGACAAAGAACTCAATTTGATTCCCTGTCACAACCATGCGAGATATAGAGAGAGCTCTGGGAGTTGAGTATAGCCATATAGCCCTAGTGACACCGTGGCTGGAGCCTAGGTTGTGAGATCCACCTGACCCATGCTGACTTGGACTTTTGATGCACAAAAACTGGGAGAGAATAAATGAATGTTGTTTTAAATTTTTAAGTTGGCAGTAATTTGTGATACAATAATTGATAAGTAGTTTACCTTTCTTTGGCACAGCAAAATATCAGGGTGAATATGGAATACTACTGTCTTCCTTCACATGCTCTATATTAAAGTTTATACACTTTCGAAATGAGCTTGAAAGGATATGTAAAGCCAGCTTGAAAAACTTGATTTAACAAGTAGTTATAATTAAATGCAAAGAATTGCGAAGATAGGTGAACACCGGAGGACCTTGAGCACACAGCATGATGAGCTAAAGAAGTCTAAGAATCCAGGAACTCACTTCTCGAACACGTGATAGTGAAAGTTCGAATAATGATAATTAGCTTGGCAAAGGTGAGATAATAAGGACAGAGAATTTCAACAGTGTGAGCTATTGTGGTACGACACCCAGGAAAAATGCACAAATCCTAAGTATTCAGCTTGATGAATTTTCACAAAGTAAACTCTATGTTTTTATTCTCAGATCAAGTCAGCCTAGGTGACCATCAATGTATGCTGCGTGGGTGCATAATGACTGTATAATGAAAAGATATATTTAATATGCAAAAATAGAATTTTATTCAGCCATAAAGAAAAATGAAATTACGAATTTTCCAGAAAAATGATAGATCTGGAAAATTTGTGAGGGTGGTGTCCCAGCTTCAGAAAGGCACACACCACATGTTCTTTCTCCTACGTCTATCCGAGCTTCCAATTGTTACATTTGACCCTTAATTTGGAATGTCTGTGGAGATCCGGAAGCTAGAAAGGGCCAATGAAATCAGGGAGAGAAGGGCAAGGGAGAGTAGAACACATGCGGTGAGGGAGAGAGTTAACCAAAACTCAGGATCAAAAAAAGTGTTTGCTCTCAGTGGTTAAGAGCACTATCTGTTCTTGTAAGGGACCTGAGTTTGATTTCCATCAAACACATGGTGGCTTGCAACAGCCTGTGACTCCATTTACACCCTCTTCTGGCATCCGCATGCACCAGGAGCACATGTAGCATATATACATATGCACAGGCTAATACACAGTTATAAAATAAAAATAAAGAAAACTTTAGGAATAATTAAAAAAAATAAAAAGCCTTATAGAAACACTACTTTGTACGCTAATTAAAATCTAATTGAAAAAGGAGTTTGAATGGACCTCCATGGGTGAATAATGAGGTCCCAGAAGCCATGTTAGTAAATGAAAATCCCAGTGCTAAGTGTGAGGTATTTCCCTATGGGTTGTCATAAGTGAAACTTCAGAGGTTCCCAAAACAATACAGCCTATTGCTGTTGCCGCTGGTTACCCACAAGAATTGTATGAATAAGATTCTATTCCTAAAGATACTACACATCTTGCTTGAATGATATAGAGACATCATGCTGGAAATGAATTGGAAGCTGCCTCCCTACCCACTAGCTTTCATAATCATAGAAGGAGCTATGCAGGTTGCTGGAGGAGAAAAAGACATCAACAGTATTACCAGCTGTAACCTTCTGATACTACTTACCCAGACAAGATGTGCCCACTAGCATAATCGTAACATGACTGTAATTGAGCTTTCTGGTTGGATTCAAGGCACACTCTATAGGAGAGAATTCATATATAGTACTGTAAATCTGGTTTTAAAAAATCTACATCTTGAATCCCAGCATTCGGGAGGCAGAGGCAGGCAGATATCTGTGAGTTAGAGGATAGCCTGGTCTACAAGAGCTAGGTCCAGCACAGGCCTCAAAGCTACACACAGAGAAACCCTGTCTCAAAAAACCAAAAAAAAAAGAAAGAAAAAGAAAAACAGAAAAAGAAAGCAAAAAAGAAAAAAAAATCCATGATGTGAGGCTATATGTTTAAGTGAAGGAAATCTACTATCGTTGCTTTGCTAAACGGACATGTTTCCAAAATGCTTCCTAAATATTTATGTTTATAATCATAGATTAATGCTCGTCTCCTTGGTCAAAGAAGCTTCTTCAGTGGGCAATGATTAATGTCCAAAGTACTGAGAATAAGTGACTATTGAGTGTTCAGCCCTAAAGAGCATATGGACTTTCCCTTCCCTTCTGCTCCAAGACTTAGTAACATTTCAGAAGAGGAGGCAGAAAGAATGTAAGTTTGGAAGAATCTGAAATACGGTCTTTTGGACATGCCATGTCCATCACATTGTCCGTAGAGTAACAGTAACTGAGACCTCCTGCACAAAACCTGTAAAAGACTGAGCCCATTAAAATTCCAGAGTGGATAAAGGCGTGACCCAGGGGCCCCACTCCTGAGTAGCTACAGCTGTGGAACGATGGAGTGTTGGTTTTCTTCACTGGCAAGTTGCCTATGTGTCAATAATAACCCACATTTATTCTCATGCAAGCAACCCTAATTAATCTCAGTGGGTAACTTAAAAATAAAGATGTGGAAGCAAGAAAGAAGCTTATTGAGAAGACAGGGTTTACAGGAAATGAGAAGGGGATAAGAGAAGGTAAAGAGAATGAATATGAACAGAAAACAACATATAGAGTTGCTGAGGAATCCCATCTGGACTGGTGAGTGTGTGCTATCCAGGGGCGGATTGTCCCGGAAGAGAGCACAAACCCCCCTCCTCCAGCTCCTTCTGCAGGGCTGTCTTTCTTTTGCACTACCCAGCCCCCCAGCACCCCTCCCCAACCCTGCCCTGCTGTATGCTAGGACCAGTGCTCAAGAACAGTTTTAAGCTCCTACACTAAGGCTACCCACCCAGAGCGGTGAGTGTCTGCCTACCGGGCAGGCCTCAGGGTCCCCTGTAAGGGAGCCTGGGCACCTTCAGCTTGTGCACCAGGCTTCCCGTGCTCTTCTGGATACCGCCCCCCCTTGCTCCATTCATCCTTTTGTCCCCGGATCATTGGGCTACTGCGCGGCCCTGTTTAGTTGCTGAGGAATCCCATCTGGATGGGTGAGTCTGTGCTATCCAGGGGCGGATTGTCCCCCAGATCCTTCTGCAGGGCTGTCTTTCTTACACACGACTCCCTCCCAAGTCTTCGTTTTCTGCAAGGTCCTTTGCTCAGGAACAGTTTTCTGTTCCTACACTAAGGCTACCCACCCAGAGCGGTGAGAGCCTACCTA
>NC_022026.1:44392242-44402898 GCF_000317375.1 Microtus ochrogaster | reverse complement strand
ATGTTCACCTTCCTAGACCAGGATGGAGGGGGGAGGACTTTGGACTTTCCACAGGGCAGGGAACCCTGACTGCTCTTCAGACTGGAGAGGGAGGGGGAGAGGAGTGGGGGGAGGGTGGGAGGAGTGGGAGGCTGGGAGGAGGCGGAAATTTTTTTTTCTCAATAAAAAAAATATGAAAAAAAAGAAAACAACATATACATGTATGAAATTGTTAAAAACAAAAATGGAAATCTAATCAATAGAAAAGCAGCACCAAAGCTCCCATAGCCAACAAACATGCTCTACTTAGGCTATAGGTACATATATAATAAAACTACAAATATTGAATATATATATATATGCAAAATATTAATTGACTCCTACAAGTTCTCTGCATCCTAGTTCAGTAGAACATACCCTCAGTCTTTGCAAGGATACGCCTGTTCTGATTTGAAACACCATAGTTACAGTGGTTTTTTTTTTTCTATTTCTGTAATTTCTAGTGTACTCTTCTGTAACCAACATTCCCAGTGTTTGTTAGATCCATTCATGCTGATACATAGAGTTATGATTGTTTGTTTTGTGTTTTTATAGTGATACCTTTTAGAATATAATTTATTTTGGGTGATCTGGTTTGGGTTCCATTTATGACAGCAGCAATGAACCAACCACCTGGTTTATGACTACAATATAAAGTAGATATCAAAGACTACAATTGGATCAAAGGATAAAGATACTGGTCTCTAAATCAGGGAGAGAACCCCCTGACATTGTGTATAGAGCGCTCAACAATTTGCATTGTCCTACTTGTACAAGCTCAATTTAGATCACTCTCTGCCGTACATATACACAGAGAAGACAGTGGTGTAAATACAGAGGTAGGCCAGTGCTAGAGAGCTCACTATGCTGTAAGCCACATTAACATTCATACTTCGTATTTTGAAAACTATTAAAGAGTTAGTGAAATGAAAAATCAAATTTCTTTTACAATACATCTTTCTGTCTAAAATTCACAGATTGAAATGAAAGGAAGCAAGCCTAACACACAGAGAAAAACTATTAAAATAATAGAAAATAACACAAATATTTGATTGTTTTTTTAATAGGGTTCCATTATGTAGCCCGGGCTGCTCTTAAACTCATGACATTCTGCCCCAATCTCCCAAGTGCTGAGATTGCAGACAGGAATCATCACTTCTGGCCAACATTTGACTGAAGAGTTTATTTAAAGTGGTGTTGACTTTTTATTTTTCTGAGCTAAGGCATCTTCATCGTTGCATTATGTCTTCCAGGAATGGGTAGGATTTACTTTTGAGTTTTCACAAAACTGTGGCTGTTGGCCAACTTACTTGACCTTCTTCCTATGTTTTAGCAAGGCTTTCTCCTTATGGGTCCATGCTTCCAAACTGTCTTATTATGCCTTCTTTATTAATCTCTATGTCAGTTTACCCACATGTCCAGACAATGTGTATATTCATAGCAATCTTTCTTTTTCATTCCTGTTAGAGAAACAGAGACATCTAGAAAGGTAATCAGATCTTGACATCCACAGGGAATTGGTTCCAGTACCCCTATAGATATCAAAATCTATAGATTCTCAGGTTTACTGTATAAAGTAGCATAGTAGCTGCATATAAATCATGCATTATTTTCCCATGTTCTCTATATCATTGCTAGATTATGTATGATACCAAATGCAACATAACTGCTATATAAACATTTGCCATAATTGTAGTGTTTAATGAATGACAAGAGAAAATGTCTTTTTTGTTACAAAATGACATTTACTCTGCAACTTTATCATAACAAATTGCATCTCTTTGGTAAAAATAAACTTTATAAACATTTTAACAGTCAGAGATTAGACACAAAACTAAACATTTCTAACTTGTTTTACTATGAGCAAAGACTGGCAACTGAGAAGAGGTTCACTTGTGGCTAATCATCTATCGAGAGTGAAACTCAGAAGTTTTTATGCTACTCCAGAAACGAGGAAACAATTTAATAACAAATTTTCTTTCTTTTTTTTTTTTTTTGGATTTTAGAGACCGGGTTTCTCTGAAGTTTTTGGTGCCTGTCCTGGAACTAGCTCTTGTAGACCAGGCTGGCTTCGAACTCACAGAGATCCGCCTGCCTCTGCCTGCCGAGTGCTGGGATTAAAGGCGTGTGCCACCACCGCCCGGCAATAACAAATTTTTTTACTCAAAAAGTATTCTCATACTTTTGTTTAAAAACAAATAATTTACAATGAATTGGCAACTATACATTTTATACAGTATATAATGGCAACATAATACTTTAAAATTAAGCACTTTGTTTAATAAAAATGTACAATTTTGAAAACAAGTTTGACAATGGCACTGGCAGATGCAAAGAATATTCTTGAAAAATGGCAGGCATAACATTAAAATACTCTATTTTGCCTTTCAATAAATATTTGACTACATCATTAACACATTGGGGTAAACTTTAATCAAAACTTACACATTTCAAAGCAAGAAAGAAAAAAAAACCTATGACACAGATAAACTGGAAAGCCTCAAGTTGCTTTAGAAAATGCTATGGTTTTTGAAATGTCTTTATGTGTTTAGTGCAAATACATTTTTTTCTGATACTACTCTGTAGGTTGTTTAATCTGAAGATGTGGAATGCATAAATATGGAAGATTAATTATATGTTCTTTTTCTCCCCCAACAGATTCTTCCTGAAACTCATTTCTCATCTTTCTCCACAGTTCTATCACTCATCTTAACCCTCCACTCATTTTGCCCAGCCTGGTCACCATCTTATCCAGTGATGGAAATCCACCAAAATTCCAAGTATTCTGAAATACTCTTATGGCTAACATTTCCTTTCCACGGTTGCAATTGACTTGTTACCCTGATACTTTAGGCTCTCTGCATATCTTGAATTACTCACAAGCAAATGACCTTCATATGGTCTCAATTTATTTGCCTGAATTTATAGGTTGAAATGTAAACACCAGTGTATTAAGAATTGAAGACCTTGAAAAGGAGATGAAATGATGAGAGAAGAGTTCCCATGGATGTTTCGTGGCCCTTCTAAGAGACTAGGAGAATGTGTTCCTTTTCCACCTCCTCCATCATGTGAGAACACATTGTTAATCCCCTTTTTTCTATCTCAACCAAGATTAAGTTTCATTCTTAGAATTTTGGAGGCTTTGTGGTCTTTTCTACGAATTCATGCCCTGTTGCTAACCACAGTCTCTTAGGGTGAAGAGTGTTGGGTTTTGAAGATGTGAAAGCCACTGCTTCATAAAAGCCATGATCTCAGGACATTACCACTTTGCTAAGCATATTCCTGGTTTTAGAGAAAGAGGTGCATTGCTTCCCTTTACATCAGGGTCAGGGAAAGCCTCAGTTGATCTTCCTTTCTGCATCTACCCTAAACATGAGTGTCAGCTCTCCCTGGGCTTGCCTCAAGAACTGCATAAAAAGGAGGATGCTGACTGAGCTTTACAAACATTCATTTCTCTTTGCTCATTGCCTATACATGAAGCAAGACCAGCTCTTGCAGCGGAGACTGCCTTACTATTATGCACTTTGAACTGTGAGGCAAAATAAACCCTTCCTTGTATTGCTTTTGTTGGGTATTTTATCACAGGATCAGGTATAGGAAAATAACTAATACAGCATCCTATGACATGAAGAAATATCTCTTTGTGGCCTTAACATGGATTCTCTAATAGTAAATGATGCAGAGTATCTTTTCATGAACATATTAGCTATCGCTTATATATTTTGGAGACATGTATATTAAGACGTTTAGTCATTCTTTAATTAGAACATTGTTCTTTTTATGTTGTTGTGCTGTACAAGTTTCCTATATATCCTAAATACGAGACATTTACTAGGTAACTGACTTTTAAAAATTTGTCCATTCTCCTTTCTTATAAGTTTTGCCTTTCACTTTTCGTACTGTTTGCTGTGCATTTTTGTATTGAAGAATTTCAAATTACAAATTTTTAGTTTTGCTATTTGTAAGTGATATGTCTAAGAATCAATTATTAACTCTAAAGCCAGGCCCATTTTTTAAATTTTGGTACTCTACCATGAACCTTCATCTTGTGGTTTGCTCAAAGTAAACATCTAGTGGATTTCCTTTATGTGATAAAACGTTTCCTTCCTGATCTCATTCAAATGTTACGACAGTGTATCTTCAGTACCCACAGAGTTTTAAATGCCATGTTCTGTGCATAAAGTGGCCATTGCCCTCACCAGCATACAGTACCTGTTTTTACATGCCCAAGACCTGAGCTACATAGGCTTATCAACATTCTGCTGTTCTGTTATGGGACAGGGAGGGGCTCATGAAGCTCTGCCCCTCTCTGAGAATTTATAGACAGTAAACAGTTGCTTGGAGTGGAGACTCAGAAGGCCCTATCTCTCCCTGACAATCTATGTAAAGTTAACAGTTGCTGAAGGAGGGAGGCGTTATTTTTTTTTTACCTTTTATTGATTCTTTGTGAATTTCACAGCATGTATTTCAGTCTTCCCATCCCCTTACATCCTCTGTCTGCTCTTGCAACATTCCCCCAAAACAAAACCAAATTTAAAAGAAAAACCCAGAACAGAGCAAAACAAAGAAACAAAAAACAAACAAACACAAACAAGAAAAAAGAAAAGAATCTTGTTGTTGAAGCTGTGGTGTGGCCCATTGAGTCGCACAGTTTACCCTTTAGTCTGATCATCTTCGGTTGCAAGCGTTCCTTGCCTGAGTCATTGGTCTGGCTCCAGGCCGGTGGTTTCTGCTACACTGTTGATAATGGGCTCTCACTGGGGCTGCTCTTGCATATCCCGTTGTTGTCCTGTGTCGTGGAGATCCTACTCTTTCGGATCTGTAGGTTCATCCCTTTCACATTCTCTAACAGTTCATAGATGAGGTAGATGCTGGGATTGTCCAACTCTGGGCCTGAGAGGTAGCTGGTTTGGTCGGTCCACCCAATTTTCCTAATCTTCACTACCTGGACGAGCTCTCCAGCACTGCTTCAGCTAGCTCACCCCAGGCAGCCTACAGCAAGAGTGGGGCCAGGTCTCCTGCTCTCGGGTCCTCAGTGCTGGATCCCCCACACTCAGATCACCAGGGCCAGAAGCTCTACTGTTTTGCCAGGCAATTGCAGGACCCTCTCTTTAGATTGTTGATACCGGGCATGGAGGGTATGAAATCAGTTCTGTTCTCATACCCTCAGGGAGCCGGGCGATGGTAGTGCACACCTTTAATCCCAGCACTCGGGAGGCAGAGGCAGGCAGATCTCTGTGAGTTCGAGACCAGCCTGGTCTACAGAGCTAGTTCCAGGATAGGCTCCAAAGCCACAGAGAAACCCTGTCTAGAAAAAACAAAAAAAAAAAAAAAAAAAAAAAAAAAAAAAAAAAAAAAAAAAAAAAAAAAAAAAAAAAAAAAAAAAAAAAAAAAAGAAAGGAACTCATACCCTCAGGGCTGGTGGCTCACTTGTGGCCCTACAACAGAGTCAACTCGGTTTTATGAAAAACAAATTCCAAGCGTCTTCAGTCAACTACAAATACCCAGCTACCATCCATTCTTGCTTTAGGAGGGTGAACAACAATGGCAGTATGCTGCCTTTGTTAGATTGTGATATACAAACAGACACTTTGAACAGTACAAAACTGAACTGTCTATTCAAACAGTTCTAGTGTGCTGTCCAGGTCTCTCTCTTCTCTCTTCTCTCTTCTCTCTTCTCTCTTCTCTCTCTCTCCTCCCCCCCCAACCAGCTCTCTCACCTGCCACAGGTAGCAAGGAGGGGAGAGCCAGCCGAGTTCCGTCTTTCCCTCACCCGTGACAAGGGGTGGGTGGGGTCAACTCTGTGGCTCTCAGACCCTCAGGGCTGGATAACCTGCATCCTGATCACAGGGTCAGGTCTACTGAGTTGCATGCCTGTTGTGAGGGGTGGGCTCATCTTTCCTGAGTACAGGGAGGCGAGCTCTCCCCTGAGGGATAGGACCAGCTCACCTGCTGTATTATCCAGCGAGCGAGCGGCAGGACCTGCCATCCCAGGGCCAGCAAAGAGCAGGGCTGGCTCAGCACAGCATGCTTCCAATAACCTCCTTTGCTACCATGGGGCACGGACATCATCACAGACTATGGACTATGGACCCAGATATGGCCCTTGTCAGCAACTTGGGCCAGGACAAGGAGACATTTTCTCTAGTGGTGTGTAGTCAGTGATAAGTTTTCCACACTCCTTTATGCAATCCTAATTAAACTCATTTGGTCATCCAAAAGAAAAAAAACGGGCATGAAAGTGAAAAAAGGAAGAGTTGGGAAGAGAAACAGGATCAGTGGGAGGAGGACAAGAGAGGCTCACGATAGGGTGAATATTATCACAACCACATTATGTACATGTATATAAATTTCATAATGAAACATTATTATGTAAAGTTATGCATGCTAATAAAAACCAAGAAAAGAGGAAATTTTTGCTTACTCAAAAACTTCCCTCTGTCAGGACAAATCTTATATCTGTAGTAACTTGATAGGCACATTTATTTTGCATGTTTTTCTCCTCTTAAGATTGCAGTGATTTGAGCACAAAGAAAAATTTTGTTTTCCCCTGAAGCCCATTTCTTTACTAAATGTTCAGTATGTTTGTAAAGTCAGCATATAAATGAGCAATCATGAGAAACAACACATTCTCTTGTCAGAGAGCTTCAAAGCCTTTCCTTGCATCCTATGGGTTTTGTGGGAAGAGGAGATAGATTTCTCAATGCAGGAGTCAGATAAATGTAAAATCAATTGAAATGCATGCTACTGTCATTTGGCATTGAACACCAAGAACAATTCTCATATTTACCTACTCCCTGTGAGTCATTTTTGGAGATTTTCCAGTTTTCTCAGGGCTGCCCACAACTCTTTTTACATATATCAGGAGAGAGGAATTTCACACAATATCTAACACATTATTCACATTTCTAGAGAAATGTTCTGTATCTTATTTTATTTAAAAGCTAAGGAGATACTTTTAATGGTGGAGCTTAGTCCTAGGAGTCAAAAGCTCTTTTATAGGGCTATAGAGATTTTTCAGTGGTTCAGATCACTTTTTGCCCTTACGGAGGACCTGATTTTGCTTCCCAACACACACACACACACACACACACACACACACACACACACACACACACACAGTGGCTCACAACCATCTATGGATCCAGTTCTAAGGGATATGATGCCTGTGGTATATAGGCATACATACAGGCATAACAGTCACCCACAGAAACAAATACAATTTGGCTGGCCTTTTGTAATCAAATTGGTGACTACCCGAACTGTCATCATAGAGCCTTCATCCAGTAGCTGATGAGATCAGATGCAGAAATACACAAATAATATAAAAATATTTAAAAAGAAACTTTTATAGGAACATAGAAACAATGTATATTATCTAGCTTTCTGAATTTTAATCAGGTCTGTGATTACATACATAGTTACATTAAGATTCAAGATTCTCCATATGTGGTTTTCTTTTTTTTTTCTTTCCAGCATAACACATTTTCTCTTAATCTCCTCTTTTTTTCTAAGGGTATTCATGTAGCTGAAGCTATTGAGGAAGTACCATTTTTAAACTTGCAGTTGTAGCTCAAGAAGGATGGAACATCACCCTTCAGAGGAGCAAGAATAACCAAGCTACATATGAAAGCTTCCTTAGGTTGAGAAGAAAGATGACTTTGACTTTCTGCTTGGGCATCAATGACATCATAGAAGAGCTTCCGCTGCCCGGTGTTCCGACCGCGTTCCACCTTGCTGTCCCTTTGAGGAAAGCACCCTAGTCTTCAAAAATAGCCTGCGTTATTAGGTGATTTCCGGTGGAACCTCTTTGGCCAACAGCTAAATTAAAAGAGAAATACAGATTTTTAAATCTAAAATTGTGCGATCTTCTAGACTGACAACTAGGGAACCCCTGCATAGGACCAAACTAGGTCCTCTGAATGTGAGTAATAGTTATGTGACTTGGGCTGGCTGTGGGGCCACTGGCAATGGATCCAGGATTTATCCCTAGTGCAAGAACTGGCTTTTTGGAGCCCATTCCCTATGGAAGGATACCTTGCTCAGCCTCAATACAGGGAGTGGAGGGGGCTTGATCCTGTCTCAACTTGATATGCCAGACTTTGTTGACTCCCCATAAGAGCCTTAAGAGTGGATTTGTGGTTGGGGGAGGTGGAGGAAAGTGGGAGGAGGGGAGTGAGGGGGAATTGTGGTTGGAATGTAAAATGAAAAAAACTTTTAAATAAAAAAATAGAAAAAAATTGTGTGATGTTGGGCTGAAAAGTATAGCTTGGTGGTAGACTATGTTTATAATATAAAAAAGACATAGCATTCTTATATTGTGTTATTTTATCACCCCTTGAATAGCTGTATATGCCAATATTATGAATTCCAATTCTGTATAATTTATATGATACACATGAAGCTAAATTTAAAGGTGTATTTTTAAATAAACACAAGTTAGGAAGATTATTGTGTTTTAAACTGGATAAGATGGACATTTTAATTATTCAGCTTTTAAATGCTTTTTGTTCTTGTAATGTGTTTTGAATTATAAATAAGTTGGGTTTTCAAATTCATAGTGCTTAGGCTCAGTTCAGTTTGTGAATGTTATTTTCAAAATGCTTAAACCAGTATTTAGAAGTCTGCAAGTTTTACACTTAATGCTAGGTTGTCATGGATTTTGATTAAAAAAAAATCCTGGGTTTTTCATTGCTGTACCACAGCACTGACCAGTAGTGAAAGAATTGTTACAACTGCCCTTAAAGACAGTGCAGGCACTACCTCACATTCCAAACTATCTAGAGAACTAGGTGTGTCAACCTGTGAACTCCTGGCAGAGGAATCGTGACCTGACCGAATGTAACCTCCTGGCCTACGTGACCGTGGACCACGCGGCAAGATTCCATGCCCCTGCCCCCATCCCAAGCCAAACTCCTCATCCTATATAAGCTGTAACAATGACTCTAATAAACGGAGGCTTCTACAAAAAAAAAAAAGACAGTGCAGGCAGTCTCCATGATGAATATTTCAAAATTTCCTGTAGTTCCCCAACGGGGAGACAGATCTAGTTCCCTCTAGAAATATCCCCTGCCTGTTGTTTTTCTTATAATAGGAACTTGTTCACAATTATTTGTCATCTAGTTGTGTATGCTATTTATGAGGTAATTATAATTATAAGGATTATAATATAGAGGAACATTAGAGTTCACTTTGGTTCTTAGAGTTGATCCTTTTACCAACAAAGGAACAGCAGATTGGAAAACCCTTCCCTAATTAGGTAATATGAGAAGTCTGTTTCCTCTCATTGGTATAATATCTTGAATACTGATTCTTCCAAGGCTATAGAGTAAAGTGGTAATGGCCTCATTTCTTGGAAGGTGAGTGGTCCTCTTCATTCTTTCATTACTAGCATGCTGTTTGCCTCATGAAAAATATTTTATCACAGATCTTTAGGTGCTACGTGGGAACATAAAGTATCTGCAAATAATTCAATTGTGGTCTATATTTGATGGTATTGTTCTTTTACACTCTAGGCTGGGCTTATGATTTTCTTTGGCCAATAAGGTATTATTAAAGTGATTCAAAGATATAAAAAGTGTCTGTGTATGGGGGCTTACTCTTGCTAAGCATAGTAACTCTGTATATAGAACTATGAATTCAGGTTAGTCTGATGTATGACAGGGGACCCAGAGCCAAGCCATCCTTAGCACAACAGCTGTTACTCAGGCGCCTGCCAGCCATGGGAATAAGTTCATCTGCCTGCGGTGTCCAACTTTCTAATTCTGTAATATGTGATTTTCATCTACAGAAATATTGGACTGCATTCACAGCTATTCTAGAATGTATGCACTTTTCAGGACACAGGTTGGACATTGCTGATCAACCATACCACTTCAGCCAAGCTTGGCTAAATGAAACAGAACCATTGAGCTGGCTAACTGATAGTAAGAAATGGGACTGTTAAAAAATATTTTATTTATTTATTTAGCCTACCAAACCACCCACTTTGTGAGTGATTTATTATATATCAAAAGCCAATACACCCTAAATTTTTAAAAGTTATATTTTAGCAAAATCCTTTGTTTTCAGTAACATTGATGGCATGAACAACAACAAAAAAAAAGACCAAAGAATTGTTTCATGTTGTATGAGATTAAGGAAGGAGGAAAATCAAATATAAACTTCTTACTGGATTGGATATTAGACTGAATGGGGAAATTTCTTCAAAGGACATTGTTCAAATGATTTGACAAAATTATAATGTGCATTTTAGTGTAGATGCAAGTAGTATGGTAACATCAATTTCCTTGAATTTGAGAATTTTATTATGACAATTTTTGTAAAGGAAAGTGTTCTGTTCTTAGAAAATACACATTGAAGGCTGGGAAAACGGCTCAGTACTCAAGATGTTTGCTGTGTCTAACTGTCTGATGCTATAGTGGCATAACTGTAGGCTCAGAGCTTTACAGGTAGAGACAGAATCCCCTGTGCAAGTTGCTTATCTAAAGTAACCATATTGGTGAGACTGGGTTCATGTGAGACATACTGTTTCAGCGAATAAGGTGGAGGAAATAGAGAAAGATTCCTGATATCAATCTTGGGACTCCACACACAAACACACACACACACACACACACACACACACACACACACACA
>NC_022026.1:44390016-44392142 GCF_000317375.1 Microtus ochrogaster | reverse complement strand
ACACACACACACACACACACACACACACACACACACACACACAGTAATACACATTTGAACAAGCATACATGTATGTATACATTATACAGACATAAAACACACTGAAATATCTCAAGGAACAATGATGGTATTAACAAAAATGCAACTATATTATTGAGAAAGCTTACTTGTGGGTGTGAGAGAATAAGGGAGAAAAAGGTAGGGTGGGGGAGGAGAGAGCATGGGAGCATATAAAACTGGCAAAATCTTAAAAGCATCATCAGTTTGGAAGGTTGTATAGGAGTCCTTTTTATTATTCTTTATCATTCAAGTTTTAAAATATTTCAAGAGAAAGTGAAAACAAACCTTAGTAACCAACGAAATATGAAATATATTGCTTAACAATCTTATTTCAACATATTTGTTTGCAATAAAAACCAAATGACTGGCTGCTGTGGACATTGTATCTTGAGGCTTTTGATTACAACAGGAAGTGAAGGATGTTGGAATCATGTTCACTTAATGTCAACTATGTGTGATAAGAAGTAAAAGCTTTTCCAAGGTGTGAGGCACTGGAAAAGATGCTAGAGAGAGGATTCAAAGAGCTTGAGCTTTCATTTGCATTTGCTACAACTTTCTTTGTATTCTGAAGCAAATTAGTCAACTCTGTAGGCCTCAGATTTCTTCTAAGTTTATATGAGAAGGTAATTCCTTACAGTTTCTACTGATCCCAATCTTTATAAAATCACTAAAAAGAAACAACATGTGATGATTAATAGTTTTTATAATTTTCATTGTACCGACCATTTGCTATATGTGATAAATGCAAATAAGGTTTTATAGGCATTTTGTTTAAGGAGGAGAAACACAGTGGGTATAGGCTGGAGTTAAGATGAGATAGATCCTGAGCAAGCTCGATTATCTGGGAATTACACAAGTAGAGGATGACTTTTACATCTCAATTTTGGAACCTTCATTCTTGATCAAGCAAAATGATATAAAATTACAAGGATTGGTATTAATAAGGATCATTCCTACCAGTGTGCATGTGTATACACACACACACACACACACACACACACACACACACACACACCACACACCACACACACACACACTTCCTCGGCGTACCAACTTGACCAAAGAAAGGATAATACCATTGGCAGAAATGACAGCATAGCATTTGTAACAGAAAGCACATTTTAATCTGGAAGTCATACACATAGCCACAGGGAAGATTTATATGTTAAGCAGTATTTAAACTTAACCAAATAAAAATGTCATTGTCATTGTAGAAAAGGTGTTCTGGACCTTTTTTTAATTACTAGGATTTTGAAGTGTCTAACAGAGGCATGGTTTAGAAGAGTGGTAGCTCTCTCAGTCCTTAGTACCCAATAATTTTACCCTATGTTCATGCCGTCATTTCTTTTTTTATGGCTTACTTTTGTCTCTTTTCCCTAATGTTTCTGTCTCTTCTTTTTTCCCTTCCAAAATGTGGTATGATTTGTGAGACTAAGCACTTTAGAGGTCCTATAGGAGTCACCATTTTAGAAAGCTTTTGTTGTTATAGTATCCCCATCTAAAAAGATGCTATTTCCTGCAGCCCACAAACTATTCTCACATCTATTCCCATTCATCAGTTCCTTTTAAGGGTAGTGATACTTCTGACAGGACCTATTCATTGTATTTGTGTGACTCTTTAAATAAAGGGAACCGCAAAGCTGGTATTCCATTATATTTTTGCTTCGTATGAACTTGTAAGATCCACCCATGTAGGTAAAAAGGCATAATTTTCTTTTTTATCTTTCTCTAGTAATATGTGCAGAATAAACAGCAAAATGCTTGCCCATTTTAGTGGGCATTAGTATAGTTTCTGATTTTCAGCCATTATGGTGGTTTGAAGAAGAATGACCCCCAGAGGCTCATATATTTGAATGCTCAGTCATCAGGGAGTGGCACTATTTTAGGGGTAACAGGTGTGGCCTTGTTGGAGCAGGTGTGGCCTTGTTAGAGGAAGTGTGTCACTGGGCGTGGGCTTTGAGGTCTCAAATGCTCAAGCCAGGAGACAGTCTCTCTTTCTCTCTTCTCTCTCTCTCTCTCTCTCTCTCTCTCTCTCTCTCTCTCTCTCTCTCTCTCTCTGTCTCTCT
>NC_022026.1:44389133-44389916 GCF_000317375.1 Microtus ochrogaster | reverse complement strand
TCCAGATGTAGAACTCCCAGTTACTTCTCGAGTACCATGTCTGTGTGCTGCCATACTTCCCTCTATGGTGATAATGAATTAAATCTCTGAATCTGTGATCAATTGCTGATTAAATGCTCTTTCTTTTGTTAAAATAACACTTGGTGTGGTCATGGTGTCTCTTCATAGCAACAGAACACTGACTAGGACAGCCATTATGAATAGTGCTACTTAAAACTTTCTGTTACCGAGTTTTTGACAAAGATATGTAAACATTGTTTGTGTACCTGAGAGAAGAGTTGCTGTGCCATAGGAGAAGTATGTTCAACTTCAGAAGGTACAACGAGGACATTGTTTTACATGGGTCTTATTTGCCATCCTTTTATTGGTTTCTTTCTTTGCTTTGAGATGGCGTGTTTCTATATTGGCCAGGTTGGTATTAAACCAACAAGCCTCTAATTTCAACCACGTGTAGGAATTACAGGCATTCATCATTGTACCTGTATAAGCCTTGTGTCTTCATGCTTTCCAACTGGCTTCGAAGCTCTCTTGCAGGACCATTTACATATGATTTAATATGATGTCAGTGGCTTGCTAAGCAATCCTGCCTCATTTATTGGTAATGTTTCTAGGTATAAATCTTCCTCTATGTGCATTGCTTAGACATGCCAGCATAAGGTATGTCTAAGTGTACAAAGGTACAGATACATGCTTTCTTGATGGAGGAAGGTCATTGGTTGGTTTAATAAAGAAGCTGTTTGACCTGATAGGTTAGAACGTAAGTGGGAGGAGCAGAATGCTGGG
>NC_022026.1:44336404-44388828 GCF_000317375.1 Microtus ochrogaster | reverse complement strand
TTTCTCTATCTCCACTGAGGCAGAAACGGTTGCCTATCCTCCAAATATGTGGCCTCCTCTTTCAATATTGCATTGTTGCCTGACGACCTAGAGCTGTAGTTCCCTCGGATTATGCAGGACAATATAACATTAAAATGTCTGTATGTAAACATCAAACTATCAAATGACCATATTAATACTTAAATAAAACACTGTTTTCTTAACATGTTAGAAATACTGGAAACGTTGTATCCTTAGTGTTAAACAACACAGTTTTAATAAGTAGTAATATCTTTCTAAGTGCCGGCAACCTCTAGCCACAGAACCTCTCTGACCTTAAAAAGTCTAAGTATGCTGTTTATCTATCTAAACTAATTCACTCCAAATATCAGCTGGATTTGGGATGAAATTTGAGAAGTTTTACATACACACACACTCATTTGATTGTGTGGACTTTCAGACATAAATGTGTTTTTTAAATACAGCATCTAATCCACTGCAAAGTACTTAGTTTTAGTTTGAGTATTAAAAAACAAGGAAAATTAAATCAGGAAATAATTAACTAAGAACGCATTCTGCATGGTGGATCTGTGTCTTGCTTATTTTACAAACCGTAAGTGTTGAAAATATATTCCACATGTGCAGGCTAGTGAGCTCTAAAAATTTGTTCTCTAGAGTTAGCAAGGCCTTTCTGTTGAATCATAAATCATTCTGGAGAACCTTAGGCTTTCTCTTTTGTCCATAGAAAATGGACAGTGAGGGTTGCTGAGAAGCCAAGGACAATGGCACTGGGTTTTGATCCTACTTCTTGTTCTGGCTTTGTGGGGGCCTAGCCAGTTTGGATGTTCACCTTCCTAGACCAGGATGGAGGGGGGAGGACTGAGGACTTTCCACAGGGCAGGGAACCCTGACTGCTCTTCAGACTGGAGAGGGAGGGGGAGAGGAGTGGGGGAGGGTGGGAGGAGTGGGAGGCTGGGAGGAGGCGGAAATTTTTTTTCTCAATAAAAAAAAAATCAAAAGGCCAAGGACAGCCAAAACAATTCTGTACAATAAAGGAACTTCCAAAGGTGTCACCATCCCTGACATCAAGCTCTATTATAGAGCTACAGTCCCAGATTAGCTAGCTAACAAGGAGAACCCTAAGACAGACATGCATGGGAAGGGGAAATAGACAAAATCTCCTGAGAAAATTGGGAGTGGGAGAGAAGAGAGGGCAGAAGAGGAGAAGGTGGGGATAAGAGAAACAGAATGAGACAACCAAGATAGGGAAAGAGCAGAGAAGGAGACCAAGGAAAGAGATATCTTGATTGAGGGAGCCATTATGGGACTAGTGAGAAACCTGGCACTAGGGAAATGCCTTGGAATCCACAAGGATGACCCCTGCTAGGACCCTAAGCAATAGTGGAGAGGGTACTTGAACTGGCCTTCCCCTGTAATCAGATTGATGACTATCTTAATTATCATAGAAACATCGTCCTGCAACGGATGGAAGCAGATGCAGAGATCCACAACTAGCACTGGACTTCGCTCCCAGAGCATAGTGGAAGAGAGGGAGGAGTGATAATATGAGCAAAGGGATCAAGATCATGATGAGGCTAGCCACTGAAACAGCTGACGTGGGCTATTGGGAGTTCACTGACTCTAAATGACAGCGGGAGAACCTGCATAGGCCCAAACTAAGTCCTCTGAATGTGGGTGACAGTTGTGTGGCTGGGGAAGTCTATAGGCAGTCTATGGCAGTGAAATCAGGATTTATCCCTAGTGCTTGAACTGACTTCTTGGAGCCCATTCTCTTTGGACGGATTCCTTGTTCACTCTAGATATAGGGGCAAGGGCCTTGATCCCACCTCAAAGTGCCAGACTTTGTTGACTCCCCATGGGAAGGCTTATCCTCTCTGAGGAATGGATGGGGAGTATAGTGGGTGAAAGTTGGAGCGAACAGGAGGAAGAGAGGGAGAGGGAGCTGGAATTGGTATATAAAATGAGAAAAGACTGTTTTAAAAAATAAATTTTAAAAAAAGAAAACACCCCCATTGTGTGGGTTGTTATGCAAGACAAGGTACAGCATACCATTTCAGAGGGTGTTTCCCCAAAAGGAGAAAAAGGGGTGCAGAAAAAAATCTTGAAATTCCTTTGGGTCCTTTAACCCATCTGGAGAGGGTCTAGGAGAGACCAAGAGGGACAGTTAGAGGAGCTCATCACCCACCAGTTTGAGGCTTGACTCCAACCACAGATCCGGCTACGCAGACCCCAACCCTGGAGATGTGTGGAACTCACAATAGCCTTGTAAATTGGGTGCTCCTGTCTTTGTTGCCACTGAGATGGGAGAATGGAGAATCTGAGGTGTTAAGCAACATATCAAAGGAATAGGACCAAGACTGAAGAGAATTTAACTGAATTTGTAACTGGAACCTAAGTCCACCTAATGCCAGAACGTGCACATTTAGCTACAATGCAATTATACTGCTTTACCAATCCTCAGATGTAACTAAAAGGGCGGTATTACTGAATTTCTAATGGGGAGCATGGTAAATCTCCACAGATTTTTCAACTGCTGAGCTGTTTTATCCAAGCGTCTAGAGTGCATTTTATTAGTCTTTATCTAGACAAGACATTCTTTGTTCAAATGATTGATGTCTGGCAGTAGACAGATTATTTCAAGTTTCATGCTGTATAGAAAGCTACATGCATAAATCAAAAACTAATCATATTTTCCCTGAATAGAATCTTATATAATTATCCTTTTATTTATAAAATAAACCCAAGATCTTTAAACAAGCATGTCGCTTTGTATTTTCAACTCTGCTTTTCTTTTTCTTTTTGCTTCTCATTTTCATTCTGGAGTAATAATTTCCAATCATTTTAGATTATCTGTAGCTCCTGTAGTTTCTTTTTAAAAAGGACACAAAATACTAAATATTTTGACTTAAAAATTTAATACAAATTTTACTGTAAAATAACTGGTTCCCCCAAAGACCTTAACCATAAAATCCAGCTGTATCACTCAGGCATATACCCAAAGGACACTTCATCCTACCACAGGGACACTTAGTCAACCATGGTCATTGTTGATCTAGTCATAATAGTGAGGAATTGAAAACAATCAAGCCAGGTGGTGGTGGTACATGCCTTTAATCCCAGAACGTGGGAGGCAGAGGCAGGTTGGTCTCTGAGTTCAAGGCCAGTCTGGTCTACAGAGCAAGTTCCAGGACAGCCAGGAACACACAGAGAAACCCTGTCTTGAAAACAACAACAAAAAAAGAGAAAGAAATTACAAACAACCTAGATGTCTCTGAACAGAAGAATGGATAAAGAAAATATGGTACATTTGCACAACAGAGTACTACTCACTCCTTAAGAAATATGAAATCGTGAAATCACAGGTAAAAGAATGGAGCTAAAAAATGAGCAAGGTAACTCATACACAGAAAGATAAATATGGTATGTGTTTGCTGATATGCGGATATCAATTGGGTAGCCATTGATAAACAAGTTACAATCTGTAGAACCACAGAGAGTAGGCATAGAATAAGGGACCAGGATGGACAGAGAGATCTCCCTAGGAAAGGGAAATAGAATACTTACAGGTTGATGGGGGCATATAATAGGAGGATCGAATGAAAATGAGGAAGCAAACGGGAACAAGAGAAGGAATATGAAGAGAGAGAACTAAAATTAAAGTACACTTGAGGGGGTATCATGGAAACCTTAAATAGTAGAAGATGCCAAAAAAAAAATACTCATATATGCAGGTGATCTAAATGTAATTGACAAATAACAGGGGAGACAGAATTCCAACCAGCCATCTCTTGTTCCCAAATGAAACTCCCAGTCTTGGAATAAGGTTAGATATAATTGAGCTGTGTGCTTAAGGGATCCCAAGAAAATCCCAAGCAACACAGGCTACTTCCAAGACTATAGGTTGTTCATCACAAGCTGACAGCAAGGCCCCATTGCAGAAGACAACACCTACACAAACCATCGAGCATGAAGAAGTCAAGCTGATGTCTATATAGAGTCTTCACCCCTATGTTCTAGCATCTGTGGTACAGGAAGATACTCTGCATGCTAGCAAAAGAGAAATGTAAGCACAAAGCCTTGAATTGGCAATGGTGGCCAGCATGCAAGATACGCTAAAGCAATGGTGGCACCAAGCTTGTGGGAGTAACCGACCCGTAACTGATTTGACATAAGGCCCACTTCATGAGATGGAACCCACACCTAGCACTACTTGGATGATCACAGACCTGAGACTAGATAACTCAGGAACCTAGGGTAAAGCTAAATGGTACTGCAAAATAACAAACAAACAAAACCCATAGCAATACAATGACTCCTAATAATATTTAGCTATGCCCATAGACCAGTGCCTTGCTCAGCTATAATCAGAGACTCATCGTCATACAGAAGATGGGAACAAACACAGAAACTCAGAGCCAGACATCATCCAGAGAATGAGAGACCTCAGCCTTAAAAGGGATGTTTCCATCAAATCCCTCCCCCTCAGTGCTCAGGGAGCCCTGAAGAAGAGGAAGCAGAAAGGGTGTAAGAGCCAGAAGAGGTGGAGGGCACCGGGAGAGCAAGGATCTCTAAATCAACATGATCAAAGTTCATATGACCTCAAAGTGACTGAAGGAGCATGCGCAAGGCCTATGCAAATCTACACCAGGCATCTGTGTATGTTATAGCTTTCACTTTAGTGTGTTGATGAGATTTCTGAGTGTGTAAGCAAGTGGGACTCTGATTTTGTGCCTTCTCTTGGGCTATTTTCCTTCAGTTTGTTTGTTTGGTTTAATTCTGATGTGTTAGTTTTTGCTTTATTTTATATTTTCATACCATTCCTTAGAAACCTGTTAGTTTTCTAAGGAGAGACAGAAAGTTAGTCGATTGGCTGGGAAGGGAGGTGGGGAGGAACTAAGGGAAGTAGAGGAAGGGGGATTCATAATCAGAATATATTGTGTGAGGGAAAAAATCTATTTTCAATAAAAGGAAGAGAAAAACCAAAACAGATCTTCAACTTGTTCTCCACCATTTTCCCTGGAGGGCTGCTAATACATTCAGGATGAGCTATGGCTAAGGCATTTTCTTTTTTTTTTAAATTTATTTATTTATTAAGGATTTCTGCCTCCTCCCCGCCACCGCCTCCCATTTCCCTCCCCCTTCCCCGATCAAGTCCCTCTCCCTCATCAGCTTGAAGAGCAATCAGGTTTCCCTGACCTGTGGGAAGTCCAAGGACCGCCCACCTCCATCCAGGTTTAGTAAGTTGAGCATCCAAACTGCCTAGGCTCTTAAGATTCAGCACCTCCAAGTTGTTAATCTCTCTCATTGGTTTGGAGGCCATCAAAAATCCTAAAGTACTGTGGATCTCTGCCTCTGCTTCCATCAGTTGCTGGATGAAGTTTCTATGATGACAAAGTAGTATGATTACAGGGAAGGCCAATTCAGGAACCCTCTTCACTATTTCTTAGGGTCTTAGCTGGGGTCATGCTTGTGGAATCCCGGGAATTTCTCTAGTACCTGTTTTCTTAGTAGCCCCATAATGGCTCCTTCAGTCAAGATACCTCTTTTCCTTGTTCTTCCTCTCTGTCTTTCCCCCATCTCAACCATCTATTTCCTTCATGTTCTCTTCCCCACTTTCCTTCTCCACTCTCCCTCTCTTTCTGCCCTCCCCTCTGCCCCCTCCCAATTTCCACAGGAGATTTAGTCTATTTCCCCTTCTCAGGGGGATCCATGTACGTCTCTCTTTGGGTTCTCCTTGTTGACTAGCTAATCTGGGGTGGTGTACTACAGGCTTTAAGTCTACTTATGAGTATATACCATGTTTCTCTTTCTAGTTCTGAGTTACCTCACTCAGGATGTTTTTTTTTTCTAGTTCCATCCATTTGCCTGCAAATTTCAAGATGTCATTGTTTTTTTTTTATCGCTGAGTAGTACTCCATTGTGTAAATATGCCACACTTTCTTTATCTGTTCTTCAGCTGAGAGGCATCTAGGTTGTCTCCAGTTTCTGGGTATTAGGAACAATGCTTCTATGCACAAGGTTGAGCTAATGTCCTTGTGGTATGAGTGTGCATCCTTTAGGTATATGCCCAGGAGTATATGCTGGGTCCTGAGGGAGGTTGATTCCAGATTTTCTGAGATACTGCCATACTGATTTCCAGAGTGGTTTTACAAGTTTGCATTCCCACCAACAATGGAGGAATGTTTCCTTTACTACACATCCTGTCCAGCATAAGCTATCATTTATGTTGTTAATCTTAGGCATTCTGACTGGTGTAAGATAGTATCTCAGAGTTGTTTTGATTTGTATTTCCGTGATGGTTAAGAATGTCGAGCAATTCCTTAAGTGTCTTTTGGTCATTTGAGATTCTTCTGTTGAGAATTCTCTGTTTAGCTCTGTACCCCATTTTTTCATTGGATTATTTGGTATTTTGATGTCTTGTTTCTGGGCTGAGCTCCCAGAGTACAGTCACAGATGGGGGGGGCGATAATATCAGCAAAAGGGTCATAATATTACCATGATGAGGATATCCACAGAAACAGCTGACCTGAGCTAGTGGGAGCCCACTAACTCCAGACTGACAGCTGGGGAACCAGCATAGGCCCAAACTCAGCCCTCTTAATGTGGGTGAAAGTCGTGTGGCTGGAGCAGTCGGTGGGGTCAACGGCAGTGGAAGGAAGATTTATCCCTAATACATGATCTGGCTTTTTGGAGCTCATTCTCTTTAAAGGGATACCTTGCTCAGCCTAGATAAAGGGGGGGGGGGCACCTGTTCCTGACTCAAAGCAATGTAATGCACTAGGCTTTGTTGAGAAGCCATACACTCTCTGAGGAGTGGATGGGGTATGGGGTGCATAAAAGTGGATGGAGCAGGAGGACGGGAGGGAGAGAAAACTGGGATTGGTATGTAAAATGGGAAAAGATTGTTTTAAAAAAATAAAGTAAAATATTTAGTGCAGGAATAAAAAGATAAATAAATAGAAAAGAAAAGAACAGAAAAGAAACTCTAAAGTGCTGGACGGTGCTTTTGCCCAGCCAATTGAGAAAGGCGGTGGGTACAAAATTCTCTGCTGATTGGAAGGGACAGAAGCAAAGGACTTACATTTGCCAAGTGAGGGACCATTCGATCTTGAGGGCTCCAAGCCCCTCATATGCAAAAAGAGAGCAAATTCCTTTGCCTTCCCCCACTTCAGCAGAATCCAAAGAGCTTGTGGTTTCCTAGGGCCTATTTGTAAACACCTGTTCACTGAAGAACTTTAAAACCTCAATGACTTTAGCTATCTTTCCACACAAGGTACAGTTTGAACTTGAGAAAAGAAAAAGGTCATCTCCTCAGGGGGGCCGCAAGAAAGATATAAGATACTCTTGAATTCCTGTTCAGTCCTGTTCTTACAGTCTCCCCACAGGATGGATAAAGATAGGACACAGAACCTTTGGGTTGATTTGCAAGCAAAGTTTGCCTTACCACTTAACAGCTTGTTAAATCAGTTCCTAAAGCCATTAGGAAAATTGCCTGATGAAAGGGAGTCATTCTGGCATGCTATGGATATTACCTTGAGAGATACCTTTTGGGACTGATTAACACTATTCTTTTGCAGGTCTTGATGAATGCTGTTCAGACGCTTTGCCATCTGCAAATCCTGATGTGTGAGCCCATTTTAATGATACTAGACAGCAAAAATGAAAGAAAAAAATAGCTAGACCCACCCAAGGTTTTTCTGAGATCAATACCATAATTACATTTTAGACCCTCCAGGTATTAATCTTCTACTTTCTGAAAAGCAATTCCATTTTCCTAGCATGGTAGAAATAATACTACTTCTCCATGGCTCTTTTTTTTTCTTCTTCGCCCCAAGGGGGAAGAGAAGGAAAGCCTTTTCCTTTTACCTTTTTTGCTCTTATAGCCTTTCCTCTTTTAAATTGAAAGTTCACTGATGCGCAGAAAAAGAGCTGATGGGAAAATATTTTATAATATTAACAGCATGAATACTGGCTCCTTTTAGTGCTTTCTGGCACTCCTTGCTTTCATTAGTTTATTTAGTAAATTTGTATTTGTCGTCTAAAAATAATGTTAATAATCTTTGTTGATTATTATTGTTATGGGCTAGTTACTGTTCTAAACACTTGACTTGAATGAACTAATTTAAATCTCATTAGAACCCTGAGAAATTGGGATCATTTTAATCATCAAGATGCTGAGGCATAAAGCTTTGAGGACCATTGCCCAAAAGCTCACAGATGTTGGAGGCAGAAAGACCATTTGATTCCAGGCAATCTTATGCCAGTGCCTGTGTGTTTATCCACTAAACTATATATAGCAGAAAATGTATGTATCTTACACTGGGCTAGGTACCAGAAAGACACAGTTGATGAGCACTGGTACTAGGTTGAATAGATTCTCTATTGAAATTAATATCCACTCAGAACCTCAGAATATATCCTGATTTGGAAAAGAGATTTTGAAGATACAATGAATTAAGATAGCATCACACTAGATTAGGATAGGCACTTCAAAGTGTTCTTATCAGGAAAGAGAGGGTTGGGAATATGGCCCAGGCAGTAAAGTCTTTGCTTTGCAAAGGTGAGGATCTGAGTTTGAGCCACAAAGTCCATGTTTAAAAAATGTTGGGTGTGATAGCATATGCTTGGAATCTCAGAACCAGGGAAGTGGAGATAAGGCCAATCTTTGGGTCTCACTGTTTGGCAAGTCTAGCCTATTTGGAGAGTTCTAGGCCAATTAAAAACTCTGCCTAGAAATAAATGGAAAGAAAAAAGGAGAAGAAAAAAAGGTAGATGGTGCCTGAGGAATAAGACCTAGGGTTATCCATCTGGCCTTCACACACATGCACACACAGGCATGTACCCTGCATATGTACCTGAAAACTCACATGTACACATACACATACACACACTACAAACAATAAAAGGAACAGGAGATTTCACATAGTATGTGAAAATTGCTATGCAAAACTTGGGATGGTAGAGTTACAAGGCAAAGACCCTCCTACCAGCAGCCACTGAAAGGCAGGAAAAAGCAAAGAGGAATCCTTTCTAAAGATTTTAGAGGAAGCATGCCCACGTTCATACCTTGATTTATGTATCTAAGATCCAAATTTGTAAAATAATAAATTTCTGCTGTTTTATGCCATTCAGTTTGTATAGCAGTCTTTGAAATTTCATAGGATGATGGTAGATAAATAAAAGAAACCTTTGATTTTTTCTAAGAGACTTAAAGAAATGTCTATTTTTTTCTGTATTGCAAACAAGGAAGGTACAAATAGACCAAAGAAAGAATTCTATGTCCAGCCTTTGAACCAATGAGCTATTGGGGTTCAAAGACAAATACACTATTGAGAAGTTCCTTAAACAACTTAGAGATGAAACGCCATTGAGAAGCCCTACCCTCATCAAAAACCTGCACCAATGATCAATATCACTCAGAAATTATTTACCTTTTATATTGCCCCAGAGAGGGGAAAGACAGACTGTGAATCTCAAAGTCTCATTCTCCCCATGAGTCCCTTACACCACAAGCTCCTCATGAGCCCTGCAATCTTCTGCCACCCTCTATGAAGGATTGTTAATGAACTTGATTTCTTCAGGGTCTCTTTCTGCTGGGAATCACAATTCCTATGACTCAGACCGCAATGGACACATTGCGACCAGAAGGAAGAGTTACAATACAGAAATGATAATATCTACAAAAATATTCAAAATGTTACCCAGAAAACTTACAAGAATTGGTGGCATCTCTTCCAACATAATTAATTTTACTGAAGAATCGATATAAAGTGGTAACTAAGAATATGAACTATGCTGAAATACTGTCTGTATTTGAATCTTGGGTGTGACATTTATGAGCGAAATGTCATTGACAAATTGTTTAACCTGTCTTTCCCCTAGTGTCCTTACCCATGAAGCTATTTTCAGAGACTTTTGATTTCACATTTAAAATTTTCAGAGCTTCCTTGAAAGGTAGGGAGATGGAGCAGATATCATTGATTATGTTTTATAGGCATTGTCAGTAGCCATAATGGCTGGTACCTGATAGTAGGAGCTACCCTCTAGACTATGGACCACCTGTTAGCCATGATACACTAAGGTTTTCTTTTGTATGAAATGATGATGGTGTTGATAATAATTATGGTGCTGAAACTCTGATGGATATTGTGTACTGAAGACCTTCTCCATGCTAGGTCCTTTGATGTAAAACTCCTTTGCTTCTGTATTTGATATGAGAATAAAATGAGATATTAAAAGAAATTGGGACAGCATTGGTATCACTGGGTTCACAAGATGATTTTACAGAATTTATGCAAATACTATTTGTAAACTTTATTGGTAGTATATCATATGTATGATATATATTATCCCTTCTGATAACTTCTCCCACTTGCCTAGTCATGCTGACTTAAGCTTTTTAAAAACAAAACAAAACATTGTTCTTCACTAGCCTTTAATATGGTGGCTATGCTTCTAGTAACATGCATGGTTTTTCCTTTGTTGAATGGTTCTTAAGCCAGGCTAGAGAGCTATTGGTTACCATCAAGGTATATGCATCATTGCAGAATACTGCAACCTTAACATTATCATGTCATGTTATTTGAGGACTGCTTGTTACTTCCTTTCTTTGGAAGTTTCCAGGGAGGAGGCATTAAAAATAAAAGTCAATAAACATATATTATATTCGGACATAACTTTTTCTTTCTAAATTAGATAAAAGTAAAACTGTTACCAAAGAAATTTGTTCATACTTTTTCTACATATGATATTTTACTTTCAGCTAGAATTTCAAAGATTATCACTTCTGCATTTCAATATTATAATTACTGCATCCTTCCTTCTTCCTTCCCCTTCTTCTCTCCAAACCCTCCCCACTCTCCTTCAAGTCCACAACTTTTAGTTCATTAATTTATTAATGTATATCTATGCATTCATAGATATACACATATAAAACCTTTTCAATCTGGATAATGTTACTTGTATGTATATGGTTCCAGAGCTGACCATTTGGTATTGTACTACCAATTAGTGTGTTTTCCCATGAGAAGATTATTTTTTAAATAATCTTTCTCAGCATATATCTTAGTTGTCTATATTTATTTGTATAGGGATGAAGACTGTGGGCTTTCAAGTTTCACCAACATGATTGACTTAACATGAGCTAAACAAGGTCAACTAGCTTTTTTGATGTTTAAATTATGATCGCAATTGATAGTAGTTACGGCAAAGCAAGCAACAGCAGACTTTACTGAAAGACAAGAGTTTCCATACTCCTGAGTTTATGGGAGTCAGGATAGGACAAGGATAGTTGGTCATCAATGTCACTATGGCACAAAAAGCCAAAATATGGAATCAGACAAGATGTCCATCAATAGATAAATGGGTAAAGAAGCAATTTTATATATATACATTAGAGTTTTATTTAGCTATAAAGTAGAATAAATTACATTGTTTTCCGTAACAGATAAAATTGGAAATAACTGTGTTAAGTGAAATAAGCTGGACATATAAATATAAATATAAATATTTTCTCTCATGTATAAAATATACACAAGTAGAAGGAATAAGAGAGGGTAATGGGGTATGAATACCTTAAAGTACATAGTATATTTATATAAAAATACCATGATGCAGCCAGTGATTTTATATAATATACATTATTAAAGTAGGGTAAAGCAAATTCACAAAGGAAAAATCATTTACTAAGGCTAAACAGGGAATGAAATCAAACTGCCTATTCTGTAGTCTTTAACTGTGCAGGTACTTAACAGGTTAATTCCACCTGCAATTGAATTAAGTAAATATTGAAATATTTGATGTTATGTTAAGTTCTGAAACACAGAGACTTTATATTAGAACACTGCAAGTAAAAGGAAGACTTTGAACTCAGATGTGACTCCACAAACTATGTTTTTATGACCATGACAGCTGCCTTCCAGCTACATGGACAAATAATCATGTAAAATTACAATAATTTAAAAAAACTGCACCCCATAACTTTCTCTTCCTGGAATATTAAGGGATATTATGTTATGAAATCAACAGATTTTGATTCTAAGCCCAAATATACATCCACATGTTGCTTTAACTCTCTGGGCTTTGGTAGTATAAGAAATGACACTGATGCTACGAAATAGTTAACTAATTACAATTTAAGTTTTGTCTTTCAGAGAAATTATCTATCTGGAGAGACTGCTTGGTACTAGAGTATACTTTCTTGGTATGAGTGAGACCTTGGCTTCTCTCTTAGTAAAGAAAAGCAAAGGCATCTCAGGTCCACAAGAAATCTGAAAAGGAAACATTTGTCTGAGTCCTGGAACTAGGCAGTATTTTTTCATAGATTGTGCCTCAGTGTTGTGCCAAGTTTCATATTACATCATCTGGGCATCAGTGTGTTCTGTGGTTCTGTGTCTAAGCAAGGAAAATGGCCCTAATATTCAGTCTATGGGAAACCTTAAGAACCCAATCCACATGGGACTGCTAACAGACCTCTGAGGAATTTTCAAAGTGAACTTTTGAAAATGTGTATCTAGCACAAATCTGTCTTTTTAAAAAACAGATTGAAAATCTGGTGGCTTTTTTTTACCTCCAAATTTTATCTAATGAAGCACTAAAAGGTTCTCTAGTTCGTTCTCTAAACCTCCTGTTCAAACACTAAATTAGCTCCCTGGTAAATGTGAACTATGATTCACTGAACAAATGCTATATCAATTAGACAGCTACTGAGTGGCAGGCACAAATACAGACCTTGAAAATATCACAAACACATTTTGCTTTGTAATCTGAAGCTACCATTTTGTGTGTGTGTGTGTGTGTGTGTGTGTGTGTGTGTGTGTGTATACCCAGAGGCTGCCCATTCATTTCCGGCCACCCAGACCCAAAATAACCACACAGAAACTATATTAATTGTAATACTGTGTGGTCAATAGCTTAAGCCTATTTCTAGGTAGCTCTTATATCTTAAATTAACCTATTTTTACTATTCTGTGTATTAAAATGAGGCTCGTAATTCATTGGCAAGGTGTTAGAGCATCTGTCTCCTCTGGTGGCTACATGGCATCTCCTTGACTCCGCCTTTTCTTTCCTATCTGATTGGAATTCCCACCTTGCTCTATTCTACTAAGTCACTGACCAAAACATTAACCAATAAAAGCAAAATATATATAAAAGGATTTCCCACACCACTAGCCCTTTTCTGTTTAAATAAAAATGAAAGTTATAACTTTAACATAGCAAAATTATATAAACAAATAATTATCAAGCAAGAATTAGAGTTATAATATTTATATCTACTTATCTTTTATTATAACTAAGGAAAACTATAAATATAACTATTCTTCAACTCCATCAAAGACTCCAGAAGGATCTAATATTACCTAAGTAAACAGGAAGTACATTATAAACAACTTCCAAAATTCTATAATTGACAGAGACATCTTGCTGCCTGGACAGTAACCCATCTTCAGCCTGCAGGCTCATAGGATCTGGCAGACTTTTCCATAAAGCAGGAAATTTCAAAGACAGTTCTATCCATATTGGCAGTTTGTCTTTCACTTTCTTATGTGTCTTGCAGAATGTCTGGCAGACTCTTTCATGAAGTAGAAATCCTGAAGGGCTTTATTACCTATGGGCAAGTTCAGTAGTCATTTTTCTGTGGGCCCTGCGTGTCCAGTTCATACAGTATAGCATCAAGCAGTCCAGGTAAGAGCAGTTTCTTGCCCAAATGGCTAGCAAACTCCATAAGGAGCCTCTTAAGAGACCATCTTTCTCTAGAAGTAATTGGTGCTGCCAGGAGCATATGTGTCTCATTGTCATGAAAAGTTCTAAGTTCTTAAAACATTTTAAATTCTACATTCTGTTAGTCTTTTAAAGGTTTGAATAATAACTATCCATCTGAAACACATCTTTGTACATCTAGAAAACCTAACTAACATGTCTACAATTATAGATGACTATCTAGTAACCTATATTTCTTAATTATACATTACATTTTTAAATCAGCTGAATAAACACAATACCTTAATAAAGAGCAGAAATAAACATATAACAAAATTGACCTTAAATTTGTTATCAATAGGCCATGATGCATACCAATGCAAAGTATTCATCTATATAATATTAAATGTAAACAAACATTTATAAACAATATTTGGCAGTTTGGAAATAGTTCTCTTCAAACTAATTTTTGCTTTTTTGTTGGGAAAAGTAATTTTGGGTGTTATGGAGATTGTTCATGGGGTTTTGGTCCATCAGACCTCATTAACCTTGAAGGAATCTACAGGTTCTCATCTTCTGTGGAAACAAAAGCAGAGCCTCTTTTTTAAAACAACACATCCTTAGACCCAAATTTTAAAGTCAAGATACCTTTAATATATATATATATATATATATATATATATATGGTTTTAGCTTAGCAGCCTACACAATGAAATATCTCTCTGTACTTAGTTTATTCACAGTCAAAAATTCAAAGAAAACACAATAATATACAGAATCCAGACTCTCTGTGTATTTTCCATATTTACATGACTTTTTTCTTACTCGCTTATATTTTCTACAAGTTTAATATTTATTTTAATGTCTTTACTCCTTTAATCTATGTCTGTCTGTACTTTGTCTCTTTAAAGACTTTACTTTTTAAAAAATTCTTTACTACTTTTTATAACTATTTCTTCTCTCTCCCAAGCCTATATAAATTTATCCCACACTGTGACCCATTTAGAGGTCTTTTCCATCTGGATTTGTCTTTATTGGGTGTGTATTTATAATTATTTTTGACCAGGAGTACTTTTTTTCCTTTAAATGCAATGTGGACATGGTTAGGACCAACTCCATGGCACTGCCTCTTGACTCTGACAAGTTCAACATATCAGGAGGCATGTTCACTGCCTCTGAGATCCATATACATTGTCCTAGCTACAGGATTACAGTGGGTTTATATCACCATTAAGCAATTTGTAACATGCTGCTCACAGACCCCATTTAAATGCTCAGCCTCCTGAAAGGGCCAGAGTTGTTCGTGAAACTAGCGCACACCAGGAAGCTGCTGTTTAGAAACTGCATTGCTTTTTGTTGCTATTGCTGAATCAGGAAGACCTCTCTTAAAGGAGCCTATCTGAAAAAAAATGTGGCTACAAAGAAACTGCACTAAACTCTGTTCTTTTGTGTCTAGAATTCCTTTTTCAAGCTTTATCAGCTTTTATGTAGATATAATCAGCTCCACATTGGTGAGCCAGTCTGTAGCTGGAGGTTGCTTGTTCATTTTCCAGATACCTAGACCTGAAATAGTCACACAGAACTTGCATTATTGCAACAATCCTTGGCCTATTAGATCACACTTTCTATTGGCTAGCTCTTTTATCTTAAATTAACCCATTTCTATTAATCTGTGTATCACCACATGGTTATGACCTACAGGTAAGGTTCCATCTGGCATCTGGTGTCTGGCATCTGTCTCCTATGGAAGCTACATGGCATCTCCCTGACTCTGCCTTCTTTACTCCTCTAACTGCTTGGAATTCCCCCCTTGCTCTATTCTGCTAAGTGACTGGCCATAACAACTTTGTTTATTAACCAGTAAAAGCAATACATATACAGAAGGACTTCCCACATTGTGTGGGGGAGATGAAGAAGGAGAGACAGAGGGAGGGTCACTGATCAATAGTAACAGACTGCTTGCAGGCCAAATCTATTTGCTTTCCTTTTTGAGTAAAATGTTAGTTTATTGGAGAACAGCCCCATGTATTTGTTTCTTCATTGTTTGTGACTATTCTTTGTTGCAATGGTAGAGAACACTTGCACAAAGAACTGAGACTTTAGCACCCTATACCCTCTATTGTCAAGTCTATACAGAAAAGGCTTTGTCAATCTCTGAGATAGAAAAAGAGTGTGCCATAGTGAAGGTAAATGTCCTGTGAAGAGTAGTTTGTCTATTTAAGAACAAGCAAGGTGCTTATGTTGATGGGCAAGAAACAGGAAGGCATGATAGAAACGTAGGCTTGATCACATCACAGTGAGCTTTCTGGCTTGTTCTTGGAGGAGGACAGAAAGCCAACAGAAGTCAGAGCAGAGTGGTGTGATTTGATCTTTGTCTTAAAGTGGAATTTCAGTTTACTCTCCTCTATTTCATCTTCTTTGTAACCCTCAATCTTTCTTCTCAAGAAGCATAAGCTACTGAATTTAACTCTGGGTTACTTCTGATCCTTGCATATAAATGGCCCTTGGTTCCATGAACTCTGAGGACCTGGGGTCAGGGTAAAGCTACAGTCTTCACTCTGCAGCTTCACCCTGGCCCCAGATCCTCAGATTACACAAACAGTTCTGAGATCTACCATAAGAAGGTCAGCATTCAACATACTACACAAAGGGCATCCCAAAACTTGGTTTCCTATTTAAGTGTACATTCACTTATTTCAGAATTGTGTGTGTCATATGCTGGCTCATCCACTTATAAATATCAAATGTACATAGCCTTTAGTTTTAGGGAAACACATTACCTATGATTTTTAAAATGCATTTGCACTGGAGCAGGCAGAATGTGTCTTTTCTCATATGGGAACATATGTGACAAAACCATGGTCATTTTTCATCCATCAAAATGGAAATATACACCATGTAAATTGCATTCTCCTGGTCTTGATTTCAAGCTGAATATCTTTGGGGCCATTCAGTCACACAAGACATTGCAGTCACTTTGAAGATGGTATTTGTGCTACATACACAATTTTGAGCCATTTCTCTTAGGCATTTCCATTGTGAATATTGTACTCTTTGTCCTCTTTCCCAATTTATCTGATTATCCATGAGGGAGGGTCATTTACCACGTATTTACTTTCTAAGTCTTACTTTTCTTAGGTAGTTTAGGTACTGTGACATTATGCAGGTTAAAGCATTAAGAGAGAAATTGTTATATATATTCAACCTCTAATATGAGAAATAATTTGATATGGAGCTCTTAATCCATAAAGCTTTTGTGGTTGTATGATCAAAGGGTGTATATTTAGTGTTTGTGAATATGCCAACTTGGATAGTGTAGATAGGTTCAAATAAAATTACAAACTAATTTATATTAATATTTTTCAGATAACTATAATGAATAAGTAGTTGTATTGTAACTTTTTGTTATTTTATTTTGTGATTGCTGCAAACAAATGTTTGGCTCATTCGAATTATACATTTAAAATACTAATTGGTGACAATAAGAAAATGTTTGAGGCACAGGTTGAAATAATCAAAAAGAATACCTGGCAGACATAAAATTTAGATTCATAAGGCAAACTGACTTCATGCTTAAATTGGGAAATGAATAAATACTTAAAAATATATTCCCAAAGCTGTTAATATTGAATTTTGTTTTGTGTTTTCTTTAGAACATTTCTATTTGATATTAATGGAGTCAGTGATTTTTTTCGAGACAGGGTTTCTCTGTAGTTTTGGAGTCTCCCCTGGAACCAGCTCTGTAGACCAGGCTGGCCTCGAGCCCACAAAGATCCACCTGCCTCTGCCTCCCGAGTGCTGGGATTAAAGGCGTGTGCCACCACTGCCCAACCAGATCTTTTAAGTTTCATTTCACTGTCATATTTTATTGTTCCTGGGTGTCCCAGTTTTAAATTTTGTTCACATTGGTTACTACCACCGTTGTTCTCTCTCTCTCTCTCTCTCTCTCTCTCTCTCTCTCTCTCTCTCTCATTTTGTAGAAGAATTTACCACATAGCTCTCCTGGAACTTGTCATACAGTACATGCTGGGCTTGGACACTTTATAACCCTGTCTCTGCCTCTCTCGCCTGATCCATTTCTATATTTACAATGAGAAAATTATCTTGACTACTACAAACATCAAAAATATAACAACTATCACTCTGTCATGTTCAGCAGACAGTAGCTCACAGCATTCCTCCTCCTCATTTAATTCTTTTTTATTTTTTTAGGCCAGTAAATCTTTATTTGCATATTTTTATTTATTTTTATTTTTTATTGAAAAAAAAGTTTCCGCCTCCTCCCAGCCTCCCATTTCCCTCCCCCTCCTCCCACTCTTCTCCCCCTCCCCCCACTCCTCTCCCCCTCCCTCTCCAGTCCAAAGAGCAGTCAGGGTTCCCTGCCCTGTGGAAAGTCCAAGGTCCTCCCCACTCCGTCCATGTCTAGGAAGGTGAACATCCAAACTGGCTAGGCTCCCACAAAGACAGAACATGAAGTAGGATCAAAACCCAGTGCCATTGTCCTTGGCTTCTCATCAGCCCTCATTGTCCACCATGTTCAGAGAGTCCGGTTTTATCCCATGCTTTTTCAGTCACAGTCCAGCTGGCCTTGGTGAGCTCCCAATAGATCAGCCCCACTGTCTCAGTGGGTGGGTGCACCCCTCGCGGTCCTGACTTCCTTGCTCATGTTCTCCCTTCTTCTGCTCCTCATTGGGACCTTGGAAGCTCATTCCGGTGCTCCAATGTGGGTCTCTTTCTCTATCTCCATCCATCACCAGATGAAGGTTCTATGGTGATATGCAAGACATTCATCAGTATGGCTATAGGATAGGGCCATTTCAGGTTCCCTATCCTCATCTGCCCAAGGAACTAACTTGGGACATCGCACTGGGCACCTGGGAGCCTGCCTAGGTTCAAGTCTCTTGCCAACCCTGAGATAGCTCCCTTAATTAAGATATATGCTTCCCTGCTCCCATATCCATCCTTCCTTTATCCCAACCATCCCATATCATTTAATTATTATATTCTTTATGCTTCTTCCTCCATAATGTTCTTTGAGCCTTGAGGGTGGATTGCTAATAAGAGTGAGGAAGGAACTGAAGGGTGTATGTTATCATATTTCACCGTGTACATGTATGAAATCCTCAAGAAGAAAAATATAATGAAAAGAAAAATAACACAATAGGTATTTAAGTGATTCAAGTTCATGAGGAAGATCACATATGAACATCTAAGTTATTATTGCCACATAAATGATTTACATTTTAGTACAAAAATTCAAAGACACTGGGAAACTTAATGACACACTTATCTTTATTGAAATTGAACAAATGCTTTTTTTTTAAAATAATCCCTTTTACAGCACATGTAAAATGTAATTCTTTCCGTATATTTTCACAGGTTGTCTGTTGAGTAAGCAAAAATACATCTTTTTTTTTTCTTACTTAAAACATGTAGCCAGGATTCAAACCACATAGCTCTGGTACCAAAAAGGCACCGTGTTGTGAAAATCACAGTACAGTTTTAATCTTTTAAGTTAATCAAAGATATTTAAAACAATATTCACTCAGATTGAAAGTAGAAATTATAGGTCAGTCAATGTTAGAACAGTAGTTACAGCTACAATGAGAGCAGAAACAGGAAGTTCAAGCTAATCTGAGCTACACCATTCAGAACACATCACCTCCATAAATACTGTGGCTGAGCAGCTGCAATAGCTAAGTTACACTTGGGCACTTAAATCACACATAAATATAGCCAACGTGAAAAAAATATACATAGTAGGCTAACTTCATCTAACACAAAATAAGCATTTGTTTTAAGAAGATATACTGGCAAACCAATTACACAATACACAATGAAACCCCCAGTTTACATCCAGGAACAAAAAATATTATCAAAGTGCACACCTACACAGACAGTAGAGTAGAAATCTGTTCTTTGTCACTTGTGTTTATTTTGTTGTTGTTTTCTGGATAAGTAGAAAGAATTTACACCCCACAAAAGGATTTCTTGGGTGGAACACTAATTACAGATATTGTAAAGATCATAGCTCAGGAGGCTTGTTTTTAAAAACGAGGCAGCATTTTCCTGAAAAAGTTTGGTCCTCAATTTACAATAGACTAGTCGCTATGGTCAGATGGTAAGCGTTTTTTCTGTGTGTGTGTGTGCACTAAACTAACTTTTCAGTACCAGAATTCATCAAAACCAAATCAAACCAGAATATAATCAGCCCTCAAGAACTTGATTTTGCACATCATGTCTGAATGATGTGTCATCTGAAAGAACAATGCTAAAGACTATGGATGGGAGTTATGCTCATGTGATTCTGCAACACCTTAATTTTGTACAGTTTTCTTCATTGCCCATAGAACTTATCTATTTTTTCATGTAGGTGCCAGAAGCCCCACCCTCATGATCTCCCTCCCCCTCCCTCAATGTTCTTCACTGTCAAAGTGATATAAAGACAATATTACTGTGTATTTACAAGCACAACACTTAGGCAAGAAGGTCCCAGCGTTAATACGGTACATCTATTTCTTGTGGACATCTTCATGCCGAATTATCTTGTATGTGATCCAGTAAAAGATGTTGAAAATGAGAAAGGCCAGTGGGAAGGCAGCTCGCGATATGGTGTCAATTCGTTTTGCCCGATCCACAAACTTCTTCTTGATGGCATCTGCATCTTTTTGGGGCTGTGGAGGCTGATTGGCAGGTGTAACCGCCTTGACAGTTGCACCATCCTTCACTTGGAGGCAGTGACCCATTCCATAACCACTGAAGTTAAAACGACTTTCACGAGTCACTTCTTCTTCCTGGGAGAATAGAGACAGGAAGCACAGACCGTCAGTTAAATTTGATGGAAGGTTCTTAAAATTCTTTAGAATTAAAAAATAAATCATAGTTAACTGTTGGTGTAGGAGGTTCTTGGAATAGGGAGTACTCTTTTGGGTTCAATTCAATTATTCATAGTGCAAATATAATTCATCAACTTTTAAGGCAGAGAAATTAAATACAAAAGGAAACACCTATGCTATATTCAGTATTGACTTTCCCAAATCTTGTTTACTAATCTATAGATTTGATTAGACTGTTTTAAAACCAGTTTCCAAAACTCCAGTATTATAAATATATGAAAAGTGACATTCATTCATTTCTTTTTCCAAAAACACTTTTACTTTTACTTGTTAGGTACTTTTATCATGACCCATTCATGGCTCTGTTCTTTGATTAACATTCAATTTAAGATAAATCTCTTATAAACTGTTTGCCCTCTGGCCCTCTGGTTCATTTTAGCTGTATATTAGAGATTAAATATTCATCACTTGGCATGTATATCTGTAGCAAGATAGTGTTTCCAGTATTGATTTTTAACACTGAGTCTTTGGCCAGTAAGACTCTTTCCCATATTCAAATATGCCATTTTATTCGATGGCAGTGATGCTTTATGTTGGTTATTTCTCTATAAATTAGATGCAAGACAGAAAATACCTTTTATTACTTTGTGTGAAAGGCAAATCACCTTAGAGACCAATGGAATCTGAGTATATAACTGAGTCAAATGTAGAGATCAAATGTCAAGAGGAAGAGTTTAAAAGCTGAGATTTAAATGACTTGCTTGATAGCATCATATCTCTGAACAGCCACTGGTCTAATTATCTTCTGTTTTAGCTAGCTCACTGCTTCTTATAATGGTATGTAATATTCCACTGCACTTTCTAGTTTACCTGATAATGATAATGGTATGTTTCCCAAAATACAAAAAAACTTGATATTAATATTAGCTCATCATTGTGAAGTCTATGTCTGTAGTACTTTTAGTCACATATAAAAAGTATGCCAAATAGAGAACTTTGAATATAATATGAATGCAAGCTCATCTGTATCTGAAATGAAGTGAGGCAGACAGATTGTACCTAGTACATTCAAATGAGGTTTTAAAGTCACAGGAGGACCTGGATAGGTAAAGAAAGGCAAGAGTAGGTATTTTTAGTCTACTTCATTGAGTACATAATGAGAAGAGAGACAGCAGTGCATGGATTAAAGAGCCGTGCAAGCATTGCAGAATGGTTAGGGTAAATTATAGTTCATGCACTCAGATGGGCCGTTGCAGAACCCAGGAAGGAGAGCAGATTGACTTCCATGTGGCTTACTTACCAGATTAATACCCACATGCTACTTCCTTTTGGTACCCACATGCTACTTCCCTCTGTGAGAAATACATTCTGCTTGAAAATGAATACTAGAGTTTAATAGAGTCCGTAAAGCCTTGGTTTATCAAACACTACCCATTGTGATATAGTGCCTCTGGTGTGGACATCTGTAAATGTGACTGAATATTGCATTGCAGCCTGGCAATGACTTAGAATTTGAGCTAGAGAGATAGGAGGTGTGAGTTCAACACACTATGCCACTGTTTTCCATATATAGTTGATCTCCAGGAAAATCAGACTGGGAAATGAGAGGCTCATTCATTTGATACATTAGTTATTCACTGTTTATTTGATTGATATTTATGTTTATTGTATGATTGTTTCAGAATTTGACACATGAACCCCGTATTTTCATCTTATATTTTCCAACTCTAACTTCTCTCACAAACCCCTCTCAAATTCATGGCCTCTTCTTCTTTATTTACAGTTGTTACATGGGTGCTTATGTAAATGATGCCTTCTGATTCCATCTAGTGCTTCTCATATGTATATGTTTAAGGATGACCATTTGGGATTGGATAAATTACCAGGAGGCATCCATGGAGACGTCTGATTCTCCCTTTCTTAGCAGCCATTGATTGCCTGTAACTCTTCATCTCGGGGTGAGGCCTTGGGAGATTTTCCCTATTCATGTTGGCATGTTGACCAGGGTTGTCATTGTGTAGCTTTGTTTAGGTGGTGACAGTCTTAAGTTTTTTATGGATACAGCTCCCTGTCATATATAGAAGATAATATTACACAGCTGATGTCCTGGTCCGCTGACTCATTTAATCATTTTACCACCTCTTGTGTGATGTTCCCTGAGCCTTAGGAATGGGAGTTGTGTTGTAGATGTAGCAGTTGGAGATAGGCACCCCACAGACATTTGCTCTTTGCATTTGACCTGTTGTGCAATGTTCTCTACTTGCTGCAAAATGAAGTTTCTTTGTCGAGGAGTGAAAGCTCCACTTATCTGTGAGTATAAGGATGAGTATTTAGAGTGTGGTTGGGAATTATGCTGCCTTAGGGAAGTGATGGTAGTGGGCTCTCCTGTAGCATTCATGAATTTACCAGCCATGGGTATCTGCCTGTGGTTACAGTACTAGGCATGAATTCTTCATTATTCTTATTAACCAATGATTATAATACAATCAAAAAAGACATAAATTGTAACCTTTAATCAGCCCCTTTATAAGCACAATGAATCAGACCTTTATACTCTTGTATAAAGTGATTGTGAAACTCCTACTTCATCCATCCATCCATCCATCCATCCATCCATCCATCCATCCATCCATCCATCCATCCATCCATCCATCTATCTATCCATCTATCTATCTATCTATCAGGTTTTTTGAGACAAGGTTTCTCTGTGTAACAGTCCTGGCTGTCCTGGAGTTCGCTCTGGAGACCAGGCTGGTCTCAAACTCACTGAGATCCACCTGCCTCTGTCTCCCCCGATTACTGGTATTAAAGGTATGTGCCACGACCGCTTGGCAAAACTGCTACTTTATAGAACCATCCCTCAATACTCTGATTCAGGTTAGATTGTCCTTTACAAGTTGGTTCAGTGACCAATGTCCCATTGCTTACTGGAAGCTAATGAAAACGTTTTCATTCAGCAGTTAACTGTTGAGTGTTGATTTTCTGTCAAGAAGTGAGACAGTTAATGTCCTTGGGAGAAAAATTCTACTTGTATAGACTTTCAGAATCTAATTGGAGAGATAACCTAAAGATATTATCATGCAAGGAATTTGGTAAAGAATATTTGCTCTGAATCTGAGTGATCCCATGTGCACAACTGCATGAACTCAGTGATAAATGGTTAAACTAAGTTCAGATTGAAATATTATATCATATTTCTTTTTCTTAACATGTGAATGATTTTTTAGAGTCATTCTTATTCCTGTAACCACCTGCTTGCAGGATCCCTTCTTCTCATCCTACCTCCGTTCCCTGGGGACTCTGACTTTTGATGAAGACACAACTTAGCTCCTCCCCTCTTATCTCTTCTAGCCAATCTCTATTCCTTCCTCAGTTATAGAACCTCTGAAATGCCTTTTACAAGGATCCCCAGTAGCCCCATTAGGCTGGGATCCAAGTAGAAGATTTTCAGAATCCTCCCTGTCCTCTATTCTTTTCTCTCCAAACTTACTCCTATAGGAGCCTGCCTGCAGGAGGCCCTTCTCCCACCCCACTTTCATTCACTGGGAGCTCTACCTCTTGGTGCAGACCCTTAGCTTTTTCAGAGGCCCGTCTCAGCCTTTCATCTTAGCCCATCTCTATTCCCTTCTGTCACTCACTGAGCTGAAGAAGAACTCTATACCAGGGACCCCAGCGTCACTGCATTTGTCTAGGATCCAGAGTAGGCAACAGTAACCAAAGAATGGACCATTCACCCAACAAATAAAAGACTAGATATTAATACCATAAAACACCTCAAACATCATAACTCCAAATGCGTAGACCCCAGTGCAAAAACACAAACATGAACAGCAAAAGCTCTGTCAGAAATATATATATATATATATATATATATATATATATATATATCCATTGCAATAAGTCCCGAGAAATTCAATATAGCTGAAATACAAGAAAAGGTCTTCAAAATAGCAATTATGAAGATGTTCAAGAATGTTAGAGGTTATTATGAGTAAACCCCCTAATGAAGTCTATAAAAACACAGTTGAATGAAATAAGAGAAACAGGTCAAGACATTAAAACAGAATTTAACAAAGAAATAGGATCACTAAAAAAAGTTCTGAGTAAAATAAAGCTGAATATGAAAAATTTAGGATGTCAAACAAAAAATTCAGAGGTAAGCATCACCTCTTCTAGAAGACATAGAAGAAAGACTCTTATGTGTTAAAGACAAGGTAGAAAGAAGAACTGGGTACCTCATTTGAAGAAAATGTTATGTTGAAAAATATGTGAATGATATCATTGATTTAAAGTTTCAAATAAATGTTCTTAAAATATAGAATAAACAGATGTGTTAACCATCACAGGGCTGTCATAACTGTCTGAATACTTATTTCATTCAAGAAAGGGAGCACATAGTTTCTTAGGAGGAGGGAACAACCTCAGATTTTCTAACTACTATTTTTTAACAGAGGGAAAATGGAGACAGTTTATTAAGACAGGGAAAGCACTCCCTAGAATGAGAGTGGGCTACTGAGCAGGGAAATGGTCTCCACTCAGATGTAGCTAACTACCAATAACCAGCATGTGAGCGGTGTAAAAATACTGTAGAGACTCAGATGAGGAATTAGAATACTCGGGTCCTAGATTTAAGGTGGAGGCTTATAAACTGTGTTGTTTCAGGCAATGCCATTATCATTTTATCTTTCAGTTCACGGTTTCCTCATGCTAAAAGCGTGAAGATTGCACTAGGGCTATGGCTCTCTGCTGTGGCTGCTGGAGAACTTTGCAAATATATAGTGTGTGCATCTCATCCCATTCCATTCAAGACCAGAGGGGTCAGGCACTCTGGGAGTGAGAATTTAGAAACTGCAGATTTTAACATCCAGTGATTCTAATGTAACATGTTTGAAACTGCTGGCTTTGATGAGTTCTACTGTCTGTCTGTAAAATGTACAGCAAATTCCGTATTATCAGTCTAAAAATAATTTTCAAATCAAAGTAACCCTTTACTATACGTTTCTCTTTATCTGCCTAAACTTAATGTGCTTTTCTTCTTTCCATGACTGCAGAATCTCACAAATTCCCATTCTCTTTCAAGAACCATTTAGAAATTTATGATTAAGCATAAACCACTGCTTGAGTGAGATAATATTCATGTAAGTTCCCAAGTTCTGAAAGAAAATAAAAGGAATGGTTAGCTAGTAACCTGTTTTCAGCACATAAAAAAGTATCAAATATGCACATTCATGTTTCTTTTCAGTCTGCCTCATTCATGCCCTTTCTATAGCCTTTCACCACACACTGTGAATGGACAGCTAAAGAGAATAACTCACTCAATTTAGTACCAGAGGTAGACTAGAAGGATATCAGGTTTGAATATCATTATTTTACACATTGTCATGCAAACTGTGGGCATTTAATAGATGTTTGGTGAATAATGAGTAATGTGGAATTTCAAGAGGGTTCCCATATGCTTGAAAACCATTTCCTCATTCATTCAACAGTACTTTGAATATGCTTTATGAGCATAGTTATAGTTAATTAAATCAGTTCTTTAAAATTCTCTTCCACAAAAATTCAATCTACTTAATTCCTGATATACAGGCAAGATTAAGGCAAGGTTAAGGCTCTTCTTATTTACCTTAATGGCTTGCTCAGTGCTTTTTAAATTAAATACGTACACATAAATTATTCAATCAAAGGATACAGTTTTGATTTTGAAAAACATAACTGCAACTGATCTGGAATTTTTTTGTTTGTGTTGTTACTCTGAATGATTAATTCACTTTCTAGTAGGTTCAGAATAAAATGTTATAGCAATATGGCAAGATTCCTATGTGGCGGCAAAATGGAGATAAGACTGAGTCAAAAGTAAAGTGAAGTTAAAATAAAGAACAATCTGTATACACGACCTGTGAATATGCCAACTAATGTATGTCAGATGCTCCCAATTAGGAAAGAATTTTCGGCTTAGCTCCATTCTTTTTATTTTTTATTTTTCTAATCAACTGGGAACTGTTAACTATTGCTGTCAATCCACCATCTTTCTTCAAACGGTACATACCTCCAGTCACTCTGTTTTGTTATGTTTTGTTTTGTAAATTTTCTATAGAAACTGACTCATCTGGTGAAAGGTTCAATGCATTCAATTTCTATATCCTCTTCATAATATCTCAAATTTTGTCTATTGTAGAAAGTACTGCTTCAGCACTTAGAATTATTACAGATTTGTTGTTACTCTTTGTTTATTTTGTGTATCTATTTTACCTGCCATTAGATGTACTGGTTATTGCATTGAATGCAAAGCTGTCCAGAATTGCAATACGGTGAACTTGTAAGAGAATGATTGAAATGTAATTAAAGAACACAGTACTTAAGAAAGAAAATACTTAGCAAGCCCCATGTCTTGAATTTTTATGCACTTGAAAAGAGGAAGTAGAGAATTTCTAAATGCTGGGGGTAAGGGAAGTATCTTTCCCTCACATTCCACACCAAGACTCTTTGATTGGATCTAGTGCCCTTTCTGCTGTAACTGGAAATCGCTCAGTTGGAAATCAAGGATAGTGTGCCTCAATCAACACAAGGCCACAATGGAGTAGTCCCTAGCCCTCCTTAAGAAATAGTGTGAGTCCAAACACAATAAAATTTTAGTGACAAAATCCTCCAAAGAAATGATGACTAGATGACACTTAATTGTAAGCCTGGCTATTTATATTTCCTTAAGGGATTTTCCTCAATAGTGGGGGCCTTGATTTCTTTCTCCATACTGAAAGTTCATATATATATATATGAGTTCATATATATATATGTATATATATGAATATTAGATAAGTACAACGTTTTGTTTATGACTACATATTATGTACTTATATATGTAGTCAATTTCATTGGGAGACCAACCTTGTAAATCACAAGAGAAACTGAGGCCAAGGAATGCTACATGGTTTTGTAATGATGTATTATTAACAAATCTTAAAGCTGGGATTCAAGACCAAGTTGGTCTGAATACAAGCTATATGATGTGTAAGACACTAGAAGTCTTAGACATTTGTGAATGTTTATCTATATCAAGCCTTAAATGGTTTCCTTTCCCAATTATGGGTGATGAGTCTGACTAAGATTTTCTGGATAAAGTTAAAATTAATAAAATGGACCAGAATCCCTTGTTAGTTAATGACAGGTGGTGAAATAAATCAATATTTTCAGCCTTTTAAATAGGTTATGAATAAAAACATTTTTCACAGAAAATTCACACCAGCAATGGGTCATTTACTTTTTCAAGAGAGAATATTGGCATCACTGGGTTTATTAAACAGTCATACTTTGTAATCTAGGCTGGTCTTTAACTTCATAGTCTCCTGACTCAGTCCACCAAATGCTGAAATTATATACCTGCTAGGGCCACCTATCATTGATTTTTGAAGAAAGAATTTCTGAGTTTTATTTATGAATTACTTGGCATTCATGTACTTACATTTCAACCAAAAGTAGTTAACAAAAGATACACAGACACATATTACATACATCTACATATACACACAAACATTAACATAAACATTTCTAAAACAGATTTCAAATCATCAAGGTCAGCTTCCAATGTAAATTACTAGATGGATGATGAGAAAGAAGACAGTACAGAAGATCATTTTTTGGCTAAAGAAAAATATAATTGAGATGGAAATATTTGGAGCCATCTCACTTGGAGGTATATACTTGGTTACATGTTAATTCATGACTGGTCACCTTTCTACTTAAAACTCTTTTCAAGACGGAAATCCTAAAGACAACTTATGGTAATAGTCAACCTTTAACCAAGACTTTTAAAGTTCAAATTTTAACTATTTCTTCAGTTTTTTTTCATTTTTTTTTACATAGAGCAACTTTTGTAAATGATCATGGATTCAGAATAAATCCATTATGATGCTGAAGATAAAGTGATGCTGATGTTAGCTGAACATTCCACGGCTTTATAGAGTAGCTCTCCTTTGGATCTTTGGGTGGGAACTCATAAACTTACCCTGGAGACCGTTCTCAAACTGCATGGGAGTCTAAATCTCTTCTTGAAAGAGCCTTTGTCTTGCTTCTACTCAACAGAACATGATTAAACTGACACTAGTTAATTTCAGAAGCTTGGTCAGAATAAGCACTGGCGTTTCATTCTGACTTGCTAGGATGTACATTTAGACCTATGCCAGTTGTCTGACTGCTTGGAGAAAATTAAAGTGCAAAAAAAAATAATGAGCCCATGTAGAGAGAGCAAATGAATAATCACTGAGACTAAGAGAGAAGGGAATGATATGTCTCAGCTGCTAAGTATTTCAGTTCCTTCTGCTGTCTAGCTGCATCCAGGGTTAAACCCTAAGCTGAAGCACCTCAACTGAGGCCTTCCCAAAATCTTCCCACGCGGCAACTGTGAGAGATAAAGAACCAATTATCATTATTTTAGGCCACTAAGATTTGGGGTACTTCATCATGAAGTAATATACAGCCATGTTCATAATAGATAGTATCCCCAATACCTAAATATTGTAGCATTGTCTCTGGGACCAGGCACCAGAAGAAACTGGGAGTATTTCAAGGAGATGATTACAAGACTGAAAAAGGAAGTAAGCATTTGTTGCAATCTAGAAAGTGGAAAGTTCATCCACTATCCTATGACAATATGAAAATACAATATATATGTTATAATTCTGATGATCTAGCTAAAAAGATTTCCAGAAAGAATAGTATAGGTATTAAAAGTACTACTAGATGTTAGAAGAAATATAAAGGATCCAGAGTCATTTTTTTTGAGCTTTTAAAAGGTCTTTAAATAATAACAGGCCTCAAGAGAAAGACCATATCCAGAGTGGGTCTGTAAGATTTCTTTGTTAAAACTTGAAAACTATCTAAATGAATGCCTTGAGAGCTCATTGAAGTGACAGCAAGTCTTGCTAGGATTGTAAGAGCAGGCCTGGCAATTCATCTCCTTCAAAGAGCAAACTTCTAAGAATTTGTGCCACAGAAGCCTTAGAAGGAGCCTTGGGTTAAGAAAGTCAGTTTTCTTTCTGAATTTGAGTTAAGGTCTCACCAAGTAATCCAGGCTGTCCACACACTCACAATCTGCTTGCCCCAGTCACTGCTGTGCAGGGAGTACAGGTGGGCACCACTATGTCTGGCTCGAGAAAGGTTTATTTTCAATTGACAAATAATAACTACACATTTATGGAGAATAATGTAAGGTTTTGAAAATGTATTGTTTGTTATGTTTATACCAAGCTAAATCATCCTGCATTTATCAGTTATCATTTTTTTGGGTAACAGCACCTACATGGTTCTCTTAGCAATTTTGAAATATATAACACATTATTATTAACTTAAGCATGCTGTGGAGTAGATCTCTAAAATATGTTCTTGTCAAATGGATACTGGGCTTATCCCAAAGAGATTTATGGCTATGACTTCTGTCTAATGACATGAATTATAAATTGATATCCCCAGAGCTCCAACAGATAAGGGAATTGTACCTGTTTAGCTTGAAAGCAGCAAAGACAGTGCATAATGAAAAGAGGATTTTTAGAGCTCTTAGTCTTCTGTGGTGGGGAAAATAGCTTACAAGTGTTACTTAGTTACGAACAAATGTCATGTCTTAGGAAGAAACACTAATCAAATAACAGAATAAGCACCCAGAAAACAGAGACAAAAACACATAGAACAACTTCCATGGATGGATCCACAGCCAACGATCTGACAATCCAAACTTTTCCACATTCTAGAATTCCTGTTAACCGTTGATTGCTGCGCATCACTCATTTTCACTAATTTTGAAGAGAAATGTCTGTGGCAGTATGTAGAAATGTCTGTGGCAGTACATGCATCTTCATATTTTCTATTCGATATCTTATTTCATAAGGTTTCATACTAAACTCTGCTAACAGATCTCAACCTGAGGTATCTTGTCTGAGGTCAGTAATGAGATCCTGAGTTTTGAAGTGTCTTTTAATTCTATAATTGCACTCACTCTTTTCTGCGAAGCTTTTTTATAAGTTATTAATTTGTTTTCCTTATGTAGAAAAATAACATTAGCAAAAAAAGAAAAAGCAGCTTTCTAGCTTACTATTCATGTAGATGTGCATTTGCTTGGTTTTGAGAGCAAATACAAGTATGACTTGTGTACACAGGAGAAATAGAATATTGGAGCAGAATATGTTTATCAAAAATGACCTCTATCACGTCTCCCATCCCCGTGCTTTCTTTGATGAGACTTTGAAACTTCTGCTTCTGAGAGCTAGGGATCTATATTCCCAGATATTGGTCTGGAAAAGCCTGTGACTTGCTTGTCACTAAAAGAATGCAGTAACACGACAATTTGTGAATTCCTGTGATAGTTTAATTAGGAGACAGAGAGTCTGCCCTGTTTCGTGGCTCATACGCGCTTGGATTCAGGAGCTGCCCTATTAAAAAGCCCAATATCCTGCAGCTGCTCGGTTGATGCTAGGCCACATGAAAGGTCATACATGGGCACTATAATTAGCAGTCTCAGTCTCAGGAGCTCCTCATCAGCCGACATGTGAGTTTATAAGGTACAGATGCCTAATTCCCACTTGTCAAGTAGGAGACAACCTTTGAGTCTTCCAGCCGAGATTCCAGAAATCATGTAGCAGTGAAAAGTCATCCTTGCTCTGCTCCTTCCAAATTCCTGAGCACAACACTGTGTCGGTTGTTTGTGCCCTTGCATTGAAGTGATTTATATATAATACCCAGTAACTGGAACAGGCTGTTTGAGTCGTTGCGCCAAATTTTCGGGTTTTTAGGGCTAGTACTCAAACTAGAAGTCTTGGCATAAAATAAAATTAGAAATATTATGAAAATGTAGGCTTGAATGTGCTAATGTGCTCCCGAGTCAATGCTATCTTTCTTCTCCGATGTAAAAGTCGATTTTGTAGGAGTCAGAGGGGGTGGAGAACACCGGAGAACATGGCCCACAGAAACAACTAAGCAGAGCTCCCATGGACTCATAGAGATTGAAGCAGCAATCACAGAGCCTGTATGGGTCTGAGCTAGTTCCTCTGCATATGCATTACGATTGTATAGTTTGGTGTTCTTGTGGGACGCCTAACAAAGCGAGCAGGTGTGTCGTTGACTCTTGTCTGCTCTTAAGACTCCTTTCCTCCTCTTGATTTGCTTTGTCCAGTTTTGAATGGAAGGTTTTCACCTTGTCTTGCATCTTGTTTTGTTGGTTTTGGTTGCCGTCTCTTGGAGGCCTGCTCCTTTGTGAAAGGAAATGGAGAGGGAGTGGATATGTGGGAGAGGGGAGGTGGGAGGCAGCTGGGAGGTGTTGAGGGATAGGAAACTGGTTGGGATTTGTTGTATAAGAGAAGAATCTATTTTTAATAAAGAAAAAGGTAGTTGATTGTCCCATGCCAGATGGTCAGCCCTGAAAGCATACATATAAGTAATATTATACAGATCAAGAACCTTATATCAAGGAATTTGTAGATATATGTATATACATGTATATATGCAATAATAATTAGTGAAAAAAAAAAAGAAACCATGAATTTGAAGGAAAGTGGGGAGGGAAATATGGGAAGGTTTGGAAGGAAGAACAGGAAGAGTGAAATGCAATTATATTGTAATCCAAAAAATAAAAATATAAAAACACCTAAAATTGACATAAAATAGCAATCCAGGGGGCTGGATAGATGGATAGCAGTTAAGAGTGCTTACTGCTCTTATATGGCCCAGTGTCAGATCCCAGCACCACCCACATCAGGTGGTTCACAACTGCTTATAACTCCAGTTCCAGGGAATCACATGTCCAGTAGCCTCTATGGTCACACACATGCATGTGGTGCACACAAACACACAGACAAACACACACACATGCACATACAACACACGCATGTATAAAATAAACAAATCTTTTCTAAAATGCCAATCGAAACATGACATTGGTGGAAACTATTTCATAAGCCATGCCAGGTAATCTACCTCTCTGAAATGAGCTACCTGTATATTCTCTTAGCTTAGTGAGATGCAGTATTATTGTCTAGGGGTCCAATATTTACCCAGTTAAATGAATTATACTAATGAAGAACTACGAGCACTGTAATGATTTGTTGATAGAGGATGCTATCTCCTGTTTAGAAAATAAACTTCTTGCTTCACCTCAATAATGATGCCACAGAAGGATACCAATGTTATAACCTGATGACATTCTCAAGATAACAATTTCCAAGAATCACATTTACTTATCAATCTCTGCTATAAAATGAAGCACAAGTGTATTTCTTTATGAACTACATATCAGAGTTATACAAAAGAGATAAAGCGGTGTGTAATCTCTTTGATATTGGATTCAGTACTGGGTTTCTAATACATGCTTAATAAATCCTTGGTAAGTCCTTCTTGATTGCCTGGTGGATTTTTTTCACTTTATAGACAGACCTTCCATTAGCTACGAAACCCTAGCTCACTTAATTCCAGATTTGACCCATATAAAGTGATTTATACTCAACCTTTTTTGATGTCTATGTTCTATATAGTCAAACATGATCACAATTTTAAAATTCTATGATGAGATAGTCTGAACGATAAAGGAAAATATGTACAAATAAAGATTAAGGCAGACTTACAGACAGGTAAAGTTTGCAAAAGAATATAAACAGAAAGCAACTGACTATGTTCTTAAAATGCTTTAGTTATTTCAATATAAAATTATCAGTGATAGGTAAAACTTGCCATGGCTATATCTATAAGAATTAAGACAAGGCAGTGGACTACTTCATATCTATTTTTTGTTTATGCTATTCAGTAAAGAACTTGTCAAAGGGGCAGAAGGGAGAGAAATTGGAAGTATCTTTTAGGCATGACTGGCTTCTTCCTTTGCGTTGGTTCACTGAAACCTTCATTGTGGCCAGGTAGCCACTTGGAGGACAGCACAACACAACCATTCTATTTATCAATAAACAGTAATTTTTTAAAGGAAAAAAATTCATGAAAGTCGAGGACACCTCAAAAACACAGTCCACAAAATCAATAGTAATGCTTGATAAAACTCTATTATAAATAGAGTAAGCACCGTGGCTTCTTTAGCCAGCCAGCAGGAGAGTTTCCTGCAGGTAGGCTGCTGGTGTACCCCCATCCCATTCATTGAACCCTGCAAGCTACAAGTCCCACCCCAGCCCCAAACTCACCTATCCTTCCTGCAACCTCAACGGAACTCTGAAACACAGCCTGCTTCTACACAGAGAGGACCAAGAGGGCTGCTCCAATACCCCCATCTCATCCATCAGATTGTGTAAGCTACAAGTACCACCCTGCCCCCAAACCCTACTATCCCCCTGCAACCTCAGTGAAACTCTGAAAGGGCAGCCTGTTACTATGCAGAGAGGACAAAGATCAGCCACTCAGCAGGACACACCACTCTCCAGGTCCTCCATACTGGGGCAAAACCCTTGGCTCCTCCCTCACCTGCCTCAGATTCTTTAGTCAGTCAGCAGGAGAGTTTCCTGAAGGCAGGCTGCTGGAACACCCCCATCCCATCCATCAGACCCTGTAAGCTTCAAGTCCCACCCCGCCCCCAAACATGCCTATTCCCCCTGAAACTTCAGTGAAACTCTGAAGCATAGCCTGCTACGACATAGAGAGCACCAAGAGGTGAGTGACCAATCTCACTCATGAATATTGATGCAAAAATACTCAAAATAATACTGGCAAACAGAATCCAAGAACACAAAAAAATCATTCACCATGATCAAGTCAGCTTCGTCCCAGAGATGCAAGGATAGTTCAACATACTAAAATCTGTCAATGTAATCCACCATATAAACTAAAAAGAAAAAAAATATGATCATCTCATTAGAGGCTGAAAAAGCATTGGACAAAATCCAACACTCCTTCATGATAAAGGTCTTGGAGAGATCATGGATACAAGGAACATATCTAAACATGATAAAAGCAATATAAAGCAAGCCGACAGCCAACATTAAAGTAAATGGAGAGAAACTCAAAGCGCTCCGACTAAAATCAGGAACAAGACAATGCTGTCCACTTGCTCCATATCTATTCAACATAGCTCTTGAAGTTCTGGCTCAGCAATAAGACAACAAAAGGAGATCAAGGGGATGCAAACAGGAAAGGTTTATTTGAAGTTATTTGTAGATGATATGATAGTATACATAAGTGACACCCAAAACTCTACTAGAGAACTCCTACATCTGATATATACCTTCAGTAATAGGGTAGAATACAAGAGCAACTAAAAAAAAGTAGTCTTTCTATATACAAATGATAAAAAAGCTGAGAAAGAAATCAGAGAACTATCAACCTTCACAATAGCCACAAATAACAAAATATCTTGGGGTAACTCTAACAAAAGAAGTGAAAGACATGTTTGACAAAAACTCTAACAAAAGAAGTGAAAGACATGTTTAACAAGAACTCTAAGTCTTCGAAGAAAGAAATTGAAGAAGATATCAGAAAACAGAAAGATGTTCCATGCTCTTGGATAGGTAGGAACAACATAATAAAAATGGTAATCCTACCAAAAGCACTCTACAGATTCAATGTAATCCCCCTCAAAATCCTGACACAATTTTTCACAGACTTGAAAGAGCAATAATCAACTTCATATGGAAAAAATAAAAAACCCAATAGCCGAAACAATCTGCACAATAAAAGAACTTCCAGAGGGATCACCATTTCTGACTTCAAGCTCTATTACAGAGCTACAGTATTGAAAATAGCTTGATATTGCCATAAAAACCAAGAGTTTGACCAATGGAAACAAATCAAAGATCCGGATATTCATCCACACACCTATGAACACCTGATTTTTGACAAAGAAGCTAAAATTATACAATGGAAAAAAGAAAACATCTCCAACAAATGGTGCTGGCATAACTGGATGTCAACATGTAGAAGAACGAAAATAGATCCATATCTATCCCTGTGCACAAAGCTCAAGTTCAAACAGATTAAAGACCTCAATATAAATCTGACCACACTGAACCTGATAGAAGAGAAAGTGGGAAGTAGCCTTCAATACATGGGCACAGGAGACCACTTCCTAAATATAACCCTAGTAGCACAGACACCGAGAGCAACAATAAATAAATGGGACCTCTTGAAACTGAGAAGCTTTTATAAAGGAAAGGGCATAGTCAATAAGACAAAAAGCTAGCCTGCTAAGTGGGAAAAGGTCTTTACCATCCCCATGTCAGACAGAGGACTGATTTCCAAAATATATAAAGACCTCAAGAAATTAGATATGAAAATTCCAAATAACCCAATTAAAAAGTAGGGTAGAGAACTAAACAGAGAATTCTCAACAGAAGAATCTCAAATGGCCAAAAGACACTTAAGGAAATGTTCAACATCCTTAGCCATCAGGGAAATGCAAATCAAAACACTCTGATATACCATTTTACACCAGTCAGCATGGCTAAGATTAAAAACACCAATGACAGCTTATGTTGGAGAGAATGTGGAGTAAGGGGAAAATTCCTCCATTGCTGGTGGGAATACAAACTTGTACAACCACTTTGGAAATCAGTGTGGCAGTTTCTCAGAAAATTGGGAACTGTTATACCTCAGGACCCAGTGATAACACTCTTGCGCATATAACTAAAGATGCTCAATCATGCTACAAGGACATTTGTTCAACTATGTTCATAGATGCTTTATTTGTAACATCCAGAACCTGGAGACAACCTAGATGCCCCTCAACCGAAGAATGGCTAAAGAAAATGTGGCACATTTACACTTTAGAGTACTACTCAGCAGTAAAAAAACAGTGACATCTTGAAATCTTTATGCAGATGGGTGGAAATAGAAACTGTGTGAGGTAACCCAGACCTAGAAAGATGAACATGCTTTGTACTCACTCATAAGTTGATATTAGCTGTAAAGCAAGGGATATTGAGCCTATAGTTCATGATCCCAGAGAAGAAGTAAGTAGCAAGGTGAACCCTAAGAGAAACATACATAGATCTACCTGAAAAAGATAAATAAAGATCGCCTGATAAAATTGGGAGCATGGGGATGGAGGGAGTAGGGAGGAAAGAAGGGGAAGACAAGGGGAGAAGGGGAAGGGGAGGAGAACTTGAGGGAATGGGATAGTTGAGATTGAGGAAGAACAAAGATGAGAGCAAATAAAGAGATATTTTGATTGAGGGAGCCATTATGAGGCTAGTAAGAAATTCCCAGGAATCCACAAGGATGACCCCAGCCTAAGACCCTAAGCAATAGGGGAGAGGGTGCCAGAACTGGCCTTTTCCTATATTTACACTGATAAATATCTTAAATGTCACTATAGAACCTTCACCCAGCAATTGATGGAAACAGTGGTAGAGACCTGCATTGGAGCACTGAACTGAGCTTCCAAAGTCCAGTTGAAGTGTGGAAGGAAAGAGAATATGAGCAAAGAGATCCAGACCATAATGGAGGTATCCACTGAAACAGTCTACCTGAGCTAATGTGAGCTCACCAACTCCAGCCAGATAGGGAAGGAAACAGCATGCGTTCAAACTAGTTCCTTTGAATGTGGTTGACAGTTGCATTGCTGGGGCAGACTGCACCAGGTCTTATCTCTACTGGTTGTACTGGCTTTTTGGAAAACTATTCTCTTTGGAGGGATACCTTGCTCAGCCTAGATATAGTAGGGAGAGCCTTGGACCGTCCACAAAGCAATGTGCCTTACCCTCTCTGAGGAGTGGATGGGGGGTGAATTAGGGGTTTAGGTGGAGCACATGGGAGGAAGAGGGGAGTGGAAAATTAGATTGTTGTGTAAAATAAAAAGATAGTTTGCTTTATTTTAAAAAAATAATAAAATGTGAAAAAAGAGAATCCTTCAACTGAACAAAATATAAAAAATGCAGTAAGCACTGAAAACACAATGATGAACAATAACCATTCTTAAACTATGCTTATCTTTTGAAATGTAAACATTCATAGATATCTAAATAGAGTATAAGAGATTACTGATATACACATACACAGAGACAAAGATATGGGGGATTCAGGTGAGCATTAATTATCCAAAGTTAATGAAGGTATTTATGGTACTAGTATTGAGATACAGATGGCTATGTGTAAATCACCAATGACAAACCTTTGCCACTAGTGTAACTTTAGCTGCCTATTTGGTTTTAATACTTATTTCCATTTATCTTTTTATTATTTAAAATGTATTTCTTGATCACATTAAAGAGCTCTGGGTTTTGATAGCCAATATTGACTATTGTCTTCACTCAGTAGATACTGATTTCTTGTATTGGATCAAAGTCACTTCAGTTATTTTGTTGAGAATGAGACTATTAATTCTGACTAAAGGCTCAGAAAAGTAGTACTTTGTGGAGGAGGAGAGGAAGACAGCTATTTTCTCCTGCTTGACAGTTTTCTCCATCCAACAATGTCCTTCCTACATTTTCTAGGTCGTTCTTTCTCTCAAAGAACTTCCATCTCTTCCCTCTTTCTCAAGATCCAGTCTCTTGGCCATTACAGAAAAGGAGAGGAAAATCCTGGTCTGGTCTGGAAGTTAAATGGCTTGGCTGAAATTAACATCTTTTCGACTTTATAACTTTCAGTTTGGGACAGTGATAGTGCCTCAATGTTTTTGCTTTATCATTTCTTCATCTTTAAAATGAAGAGGTGAGTTATTTAGCCATTTTCTGCATTTGTGAATATAAGCTTCTAATAATGGCTACTGTATTGTCTTGAGACCAATCTCTAGGTGGTGCACATGTTTAAAAGTCTTCATGCCAGTCAGGAAACAGAATGAAAATAAGGGTCGTAATGCTCTCTTCCTCTTCTATACTGATAACTATTACCAGAGTTAGCACGGGAATGTACATCACACATATACATAAGATCCAGTGTTTAGAAGAATCTTGTGCTTAGCCTAACGTATAGTTATCTTGGAATGTATAATTTATAAACAAAGTCCCTTCATTTTTATTTCTCTCCAGGCCCCACAAATCCTAAAGCCACCATTGACTTCTGCTGTACTATGATGCCATTGGCCTGCTGCTTCTATTCTGGAGCTTAATACGTTTCAATAATTTCTCATCTCCCTAATGACCACTTATAGACTCCATTGTGTGGCTTCCATATCCTGCCTTATACCAACTTTTTAAATCGAATTGCATATTTTTGTTTACATCCTTTAACTATTTTTAACCAGTGAACTACTCCTTGTTCTTCTAGACTCTACTACTCTGCCACCATTTCATTCTGGGTGCTTTTTCTTAACCCCCCCCCCGAGTCTGGGCCATAGGTTTTTCCTTAGCAACTGTAACAACTGGTTCCACTGTCTGCAGTAGGACCTACTGCATTTTATTGTAAGCAAATACTTACACACCAGCTGCCAGATTCTTCCATGTAACTTTTAAGTGAAAGCACTCAATTTTCCACATCCCGATATCCCCATGACCCACAATAACACTGAACTAAGCCTTCCTACACTCAATACATATAAAGCAGGTGTTTATCATATGAGTTGTAGGAAAAACAAGGTGCTTTCCATATGAAAACCCATCTCCTTACTTGTTTTTTCATGTGGCTTATTTTTATATGTTTGATATACATGAAATTAGGGAAAACTTAATTGAACTCAGCAGCACTGTCAATCAAGAACCATGTTATTTTGATCTGTATCATGTTGGCACGGAGTTAAGCTAGTGAGCACCCAAATATATGAAAATTTGATCTGCTCTATTTTAATCTAAGAGGAAAATGCATATTTTGTAAAACAAAATGCATGAGAAAGGTATTTCAGAATATAAGGAAATGTTTTGCATATGAATCTATTTTAAACTAAAATACTAAAGCTAGGCCAATAAAAAATCAATATGTGCTAGATTTATGCAAATATTTGTCTACGTAGGTTAGACTTTATCCATTACTACCAACAGCAGAGACCAGGGAGTATTTATATAACATTAGAGTAACTGAACTCATGTGCCATATATTTGAGCTAAGCAAAGAAAGGGGAACCTTTGGAAACCTATGATTATTGCCAAACATCTGTTCTAAGTCTTAAAATAAGATAGAACTTTATCTTTCAAAAACTTCTTGAAACAAATTAATACCTTCATGGCAAAACTGTGTATCTTTTAGCTGTCATTATACAAAGTTGCTTCCATTGCCTAGATCATACATGTTATTTTTTTGAGATTCCGTATGAAAAAAATTCATCAGGGCCTCTTACTCATTCCCAATAACAAGGGAAAATATGTGAACAAGGGAGGACAAAGAACGCAGGTGTAGTACAAGCAATATATTAATTATTCTTGTGTCATTGTGACCAAGTTTCCAGAGCATACTTTTAATGGAGGAAGGATTTACTTTATCTTGTGATTTCAGAGAATTCAGATCATCATGATGAGGAGGGCCTGGAAAAGCTCACATTATGGCATACAAGAAGAAGTGAAAAAAAGAGAGGGAATGCCAGCCATTCTTCTGGATCTCTCTTTTTCCTCTTTTTATTCAGTCTGAGACCTCCCACCTCATGGGAGAGTACCCTCCATATTCCGAATGGGTATTTCTTTTAGTTAGTCTCCAGAGGTGTGCCTCACCATCTTCCAGGTGATTCCATACCCATTCAAGTTCACAATGAAGAAGATTAGCCATCAAAAGCAAGAATCGGTAGAGTTATTGTTGTGCTTCGTGTTAACTGACAACTTGACAGGATCTGGAATCAAGGAGGAGTAAAATCTCTAGATACACCTTTGAGGGATTATTTAGTTTATGTCTGTTCTTGTGAGGGATTATCATACGTAGGTTTATTGAAGTGAATAAACCTGTATTAAAAGTATCACTATTCCGGGGCTAGGGTTCTGAACAGTGTAAGGAGAGAGAAAACTGGGTACAAGCAATTTTTTGCTATTTCCTTACTGAGAGTGGATGAAAACTCAGGCTCTCCGTGTTGTGCCTTCCCTGCTATGATGGACCATATCTTTAATCTGCAAGCCCAAATAAGTCCTTTTACTCTTAAATTGCTTTTATAGGGACATTTTTTTTTAATCAGAGCAGCAAGAAAAGAAACTAAGACATGAATGTTACTACAGCTAGGAATGGCAGAGGTAAAGACACATGGCATTCAACTGGTTAAGACTCCTACTTAAACAGCAAACCCATTCATTTTTTTCTTTCACTAGTGGATCATCATTTAGGTCACAGTTGCTTAACAACAGCTCTCTTGAAATTTAAATCCGCACACTTAATATTAGGAAATGACCTTTTCCTTTAATGATGTTTAGTAACATACCTGGCCTCTACTCGATAGATGCCAGTAGCACCAATCTCTTTTCAGTTATGACAAACAAGTGTGTCTACATTTTCCCGTTATTTCTTAGGAGAGTAAACGAACCCCTCAAAATGGTTTTGGTCAGCTGTTCACATACATGCACAAAGAAAGCCTATACTTTCTAGTCTCCTTCGCACCTGTGTAAGACTGAAACTCATCAAGTATAAGATTCAAACTAATGCAAGATTCAAGATAGAATTCAATCTCATATTCCTCTAACACTACACACTTGTCTGAGCCACCCCATTATGGCTCATGGAAATCATTTCTACTATGATTATTATAATGTATAGTTTTCTAACATGGTCCTCTGGCTCCAAAATCCTTGCTTTCAACAATAATGCCCATTCTCAATATTTCAACTAGAGAGAAACTGCTACAAGGTTAGTCAAGTCAGGGCTTTTTACCTCAAATTTCTCCAATAACTTTCACTTCATTTTTTTTTTTGTAATCTTCTCTTTGCTTTCAGTCCTCAACTGTTGCTGCTCTCATGCTAGGCCAAAGATCAGCAAATACTTACTGTAAATGTTTAGATACCTGGTAAATAGAAATCTTTTTTTTTAGACTCCAAGAGCCATGCAATCTCTGAAGACCACATATTTTGAGTGCATATATTTTTATTTTATGTTTCTAAAATAAATACACTTCACTCTACTTGTAAGTGCACAACATCTACAGCACCATATTTTTAATGAACTGGGTGTGATCGTTAAATCATTTGCTTTCTGCTCAAAAATCTATAAAGTAAAAACTGTTTTCACTTAATGTTGTCTGTAGTCTTAGAGAGTAATGGAGAAATCAATAACATAGGTGACGTGTCTCAATTCCTCAAGAGAGTAACTATGCCTTGCATATGGAAATTTTTTCCTAGTAGTTTCTGTCAGTTTTACTCTAGAAGACTCAGAAGACACACTAAATTCAAAGAAGCATGAAGGTGAACATCTTCCATCTGGTCTATGAGCTGTTCAGTTATTAACATCATTTGCCATCTGTTCTGGGTACAATGTGAGCACCGAGAATGCAGGGCACAGGTAATCAGGGGATGCTCCTACTACTAAATTCAAAATACTGACAATAGCACCAGTGGCAAACCGTACTAAGCACTTGTTGATGTCTAAGTTGGATGATCCTGTTGGTTAAATTCTCCAGACTATTAGCTATTAGTCTCTCTCTCTCTCTCTCTCTCTCTCTCTCTCTCTCTCTCTCTCTCTCTCTCCCTCCCTCCCTCCCTCCCTCCCTCTCTCCCTCTGTGTGTGTGTGTGTGTCTTTATCTCTGGCACCACCACACCTGTAGAAGCTCCTGTAGAAGGTCATGACAAACTACATTTCCAAGAATTCACCTCTGTATTGGCTTGGGGTTGAAATTTGTCAGGATACAATCTTTAGGGATTTGGAAGATGGAAAGTAAGCCAGGGTTACTATTGCTGGGAGTCCTTACACATGGGTACTTCAGAATTTTGTGGCCTTCTACATTCTCATTCCACTTTGATATGTTGGCTTCTAAAGATTTTTCTGTGACCATTGGCTGACCATCTAGAGCTTCAGGTGAATGCCCTCCTTTTTATTGTTGCTTCTTTTGGTCATTTGCACATTATTTAAATCCTAATTAGTTTGTGAGATTTCTTATTTTGATAAAACTTTACTGTATTTTCCTGACTAAACATAATGGAGAGAAATATTTTTTTTACTCCAGTATTTTAACTACAAAACAATGATTTGATGAAAATTATTATAGCATTCTTCAATTAGTATTTATTGATCATGGTAATGTAGTAAGAATTGGAGAGAAACAAAGATGAAGGAGACAGAGCTATTTTCTTGAGTATGCAATAGGTATAGTAGAACAGTAGTTTGTGGCTAGGGTCAATGTTTCCTTTTAGAGAATACTTGGAAATGTCTACAGAGGCACTCGTGGCTTGTCATGGTGAGAGAAAAGTGTTCTATTGGTATCTACTGGGTAGAATCCCCAATATGGCTATTCATCCCACTCTGCATGAAAATACTTCCACAACAAAACATGCACTGTTGAGGTTGTTAAACTCTGAAACACACAAATACACACGAGGCTGTAAAAACCTGAAACACACACACACACACACATAGTCATGAATGCACACACATATTGCTACAATGTAATTTGGTATCTGCTGTGCTCAAGGCACCCAATGGCTACAACATGCAACAAACTGGGGAAGATTAGTTGCAAAGCACAGAAACACAGTCCTGCTAGCCTAAATGAATGGGAAAGTGTTTTCAAGGGTTTAGCTAGGGTTTCCATTGCTGTGAAGAGGCACCATGACCATGGCAGTTCTTATAAGGAAAACATTTAAAAGGGGTGGCTCACTTGCAGTTCAGAGGTTTAGTCCCTTATCATCATGGTGGGACAAGGTGATGTGCAGGCAGTCATGGTACTGGAGAAACAGCTGAGGGTCCTACATCTTGCGGGCAACAGGTAGTGATCTGTGATACTGGGTGGTATCTTAAACATAAATGAGACCTCAAACCCCACCCCACAATGACACACTTCCTCCAACAAGCCATTTCACCCCAACAAAGCCACACCTCCTAATAGTGCAACTCCCTTTGGGGGCATTTTCTTTCAAACTACCACAGATGGTTTTGGGAAAATCATTGTGAGATAATGCTCCATGTCTCCAGAAATAGGGAATTAGTGAACTGTATGATCAGAAGACTGGATTCTTTAAATCTTACTTCTGCCACCACTAAACAATATGGGAGCTAGGCAAAATACTCTATGTGGCTCAGTCTCCTGTGTGGTAAAATGGAGAGAATGACTCATTCTTTGAAAGCCACTAAAGGTTTTTGAGTGTATACACTGAGAGAACTCTCTTTGAGGGCTTATAGTATCTCCTTGTTGATAAGACACGCCCAATCGAAGTCACTATGATATTATTATTATTGAGAACATGAACAGTTCATTTGGTTACTCCAATGAGCAAGTCATCAAATAAGACTAGCCTTTATTCTTTATTATTTCTGCTTTTGTCTTATTTGATTCCTTTTGTTTTTGTATGTGTTCTAACCTGCACTCACCAGCTTCAATACTATCGAAATTTATTCGAGTCCTTTTATAATTGTTAGTGTATCAGGACCTTTTTGTTTTAGTTCTCAAAGGTTTCTCATTGATATACCAGCTTATAGACCACTGTCTATAAGTCAGTGAATAGGAAAAAGGACAGGTTCATAAGATAAAGGACACATTAAGAGTGTGGCAAAGGGTGAAGTGATGATTTCATGGTACTGAATATTCCTGAATGCATATCCTATGAGGAACTGTAGAAGGGACAAGAAATGTTGGGCTTGAGATGAAATAAAACTGGATCATATGAGCGTTATTTTCTAAAGAGCAGAGAGACTTTATGAAATTGGATTTATATTTATACTAATGGTTTCAAGGGAACAAATCAAAAATAATTGTTGACATTAGGAGGAGCCAGAATTAAACTCAAAATGGGAATGAACCTTTAAATCTGTACAATTGAATATGGAATTTACCATGTTGAAAGATCATAAATTCCTGGACGTTAGAGATAGGCAAGTATTTAATATTTTCTCGGAATACTGAGTGGTTTAAGAGACTATTTAATTAGTTACCTCCCACTCATAGAACACTGACTGTATGTAGAAATTATTTAAGTAATAAGTTTAAGGGAGTAAGCCATACTAAAGGTGAAGACTGACATTTATGAAAGACATATTCTCTAAGCTATATACATGTATTAACTCCCAGAATTTTCTGATTATTTTGATTCAGTTTTGATAAACATGCTCCAATATAGTTGAGCCAATAGCAATAGTTTGGTTGTGGTTTAACTTTTGTGAAGTATCTAATATCAAATATTTAAGATATAAGGCATGAAAACTTAAAAATCTCCTACAATCTTGCATTAAGTAAAGAAAATGACTCATTGAATTGGATGTACTCCGAGAGTCTAACAAACCAAATACATAGAAACCTATAGGCTGGAAACAACAACACAACCTTCCTAATAGCCACTTTTTCCCTTCTTCTTCTTAATTTCTGCTAGCAGTTGCTCAGAGAGAGAGAAGTCAATACTGTTAATAGTCAAAGTCTATTTGGTACATTGTTTGTTTATGCAGGGAGTCAATAACTCAAGAACTGAGAACTTGATCAATAAGATCAAGTCTGTATTTTGTCTTGCCCTGGATGCCTTTTTACCAACTTGGAAAAGATCGGTTAAGTTAAGGCTGCAAATACCCACATAAGGCTTGGAAAAGACTTAAGAGGTTTTGAGCAGTGGGGACCTATGGGCTGGCATTGCTTTCCACACCTGCTGAATATACATGTGAAATCAGGTGCAAAAACAACATCCCACCAGCTCTGACCAATCTTGTACACCTCTAAATTATTTGCATAATCCTCTTAAGCTAGCTGCTGCTTCTTTTTTTTTTCCAAGTGAATAGGGGCTGAGGTTCTGTTTTTAAATTGGCAGTTACTGATGCAGGTGAACACTATAAACCATCAGGAGGTACTTTCCTGTGGCTTCTCCCAAGGACACTCAAAGCAGCAGAATGAACTAGAAACAATCCACATTGGATAATTCTCATTTTTTGTTTAGTTTTGCAAGTCATCTGTGTTCCAGCTCTCTTCCACCTTCCTGTGACTTTTTTTTTATAAATTAGCACCTCAGCTCTAACTTCATATAAGCACCTTTCATAAAAAAGGAAAATAGGAAATAATAGATAAACTTGTTTTAAAAGAAAATATCTGGAGTGCATCTCCCTTTATGGTTCATTACTATGGTTACCAGATGTAAGACTACAGCAACATAACCTGTCTCTAGTTCCCCAGGGAAGATTGATTGCAGTAAGCCATAGAAGACAGAGATTAATCACAAGGTGAAAATAACTCCAGTATCTGTTGATTTAATTGTTGGCCAACTGAGCTCCTGTATAAGTAAATGTGCATGAAGGCATGTAGCAAAGAGCTTAGGCATTGTCTCTAATCCTTTCCAAAACTGTTAGTGCAATAGATTTATGAACAGCATAAAGAATAGCTCCTGTGGGTCTGGGAACACCAATTTTCACAGACAATGGTCTGAATGACTGTAGTAGTAAGAGCGGCGGGGCTGTATCCCCAGCACCCCGGCCGCCTGGCTAGCTTATGCCCCGAAATAATTACACGGGCACTGTATTCTTTTAAACACTGCTTGGCCCATTTCTATCTAGCCTCTTCTCGGCTAACTCTCACACCTGGACCAGCCCATTTCCAATCAGGTGTTTAGCACCCCAAGGTGCGCTTACCGGGAAGATTCTAGCCTATGTCCATCCTGGATCAGAGCTTCATTGATGGTATCTGCCCAGGAGAGGGGAGCATTGTGTCTCTGCTCCAGAGCGCAGAGCTGTCAAGTCTGAGCTCACTTCCTCTTCCTCCCAGCATTCTGTTCTGTTTACTCCTCCCACCTATGTTTTAACCTATGAGGGCCAGCCAAACAGGTTCTTTATTGCTTAACCAATGAAATCAACAGATTGATATATGACACTCCCACATCAAATGACTAGGCTGAAGTTAAGTCCTTCCCACCAATTGTGTGCCTTGTAATTAAACAAACATACCCAGCTGAATATGACACAGTTTCAACACCGAAAGCACAGGTCACCAAGTGATGAGCCCACTGGATTGTGGGCATCAAAGTCCACAGCTGGGGATACAGGATAACAAGGCCTAATGAGTTTTGTGAAATACAATGGTACAAGAAACAGGTTCTATCATTGCCATTGTAGCAAAAGAATTTCAGGGCCCTTCCTTCTGGATCTAGACCTGCATCTTAAACGTGTCTGAGAATGTTTAAGAGAGAGAAACCCCAGTGGGTTTGCTTACCTGGCTTTCAAAACACATTTGTGATGTGATACCACATGATCATACTTTGTGGTGTCCAAGATAATCAAATTCATCAAAACAATAATGTGGTTGCTAGACCGAGAGGAAGAAAAATGAGGGATGCTAGTCAAAGGTTCAAATGCTTCAGTAATGCCAGCTAAACACATTGTAGGGATCTAATGCACAGTAATGTAAGGACAGGTTGAAACACTGTACCATACATACACTTGAGATTTTCTGAGAGAGCAGAGCTTGAGTATTCTTTTCTATTTTTGGTTGTAACCTAGCCTTTAACAGCTGAGCCATCCGTCCAGCCCAAACTTAAGTATTCTTATGACGAAGAAAGAGAAAAGGAAAAAAAAAGTATCAAATGGTAACCATTGATACAATGAATATGCTGATTGGTGTGATTATGGTGCTTGTTATATTAAATACGCATATATATCACAAGCTATATTTTATAAATAATATGTAATTTTGTAAGTCATATATGAACAAAGTTGAGAAAGTCATAAGGAAAATAGCCCAATGTTGGATGCGAAACAGACATGTACCGAAATCTTTTCTCTGCAGACCAACACATACATGCTCTCTCATTCATTAATATATCTTACATAATAAACACCAAACTAAGCAGTATTTACTTTTTCAAACTAGGATTCACTATAAAATTTTCTAGTCTATGCACTAATTTTCATTATGTTTTTTTTTTTTTTAAAAAACATTGCTGGAGACCACTGAACCGACTTCAAGCACTTTTCAGAGTTCAGAATCTATTGCATTACAGATTTAGAGTCCCAGGTTCTTTGCTGTAAACATTCATTCATTAAATATTTTCTGAGCATCTACCATAAGATATGAATATACTATTCATAGGGAAATCTGAAAGAGCAGCTTCCAAACGCCTTTCAGAGTCCTGATGTAAACTAAAAGGCCAATTAAATTATGCTTCAATTCATTGCAATTGCTACCTACCATGCTGGACAAGTTACTAAGAGTTCACAAGAGTCTGTAGAGTCTCCACTCTATGAGTCATACCTTGTATAGACCCTGACACTGACTGTTGTGTCCTACACACTATTCACACCTTACTTTTTGTAGATTTTAGTGATGAATAGCGTGTATTCAATGTCTTCAATGGCTTCTTAGAGAAGAATCTCTTTTAAAACATCTAGTATTCAAGGTTGCAGCATTCACTTTTTAATTTAATTTATTAAGTAGTTGCATGCCTCCATGTTAAAAATTACAGATCACACAGGTACCAGTGAGAATAAACTTTAGAATCAGGCCTTATTGGAATATAGAAGCTTCATTTTGCAATTTCCATTGCACAGTCCATGTTTTTGCTAGTTTCTGTTTCATTGATGACTTAAACTTTCCTAGCTTTCCAAACAGTTCCATGTGTTTTTCTTTCTACTAATTCTTCTTTGTGTCTTTTGTTGTTTGCTTTCAGTCAAATTCGAGTTCCGTACAGGAGGTACCCACCTCTGTTAAGCAGCAACCATAGGTACTGTTTTCTATTCTTTTCTAAATGCTCGCATTTATTATATCAGATTTTTAATAATGTAGTTGTGAGTCCCTTATGCACTAAACAGCAATTGTGTTCATCCAAATAATATGCAAGATAGTTTTAATTAAAGAGCCAGAGGGCATTTCATATGAGCATGAGAGAATAAGTTTATATAATGAATTCAACTGTGCTATTCTAGTCAGTTGTCCATTTTCCCCAGACTTACTTGTACTTTGACCTAAGACTCCAGTATTCTGGATTCTTAAGCACACATAGCCATGGACATTTCAAATGTTCCATCTAAGAAATGACATGGCTGGATTTCTATTTTCAGATCCCTGAACTATGAGGTACAGCATAAAATCTAGGAATTCATTAAACAGAAGCACAGAGTATGGACCAGGCACTGTGACAGGCACTCTTTTTTTGCTGTTCAAAACAACTCTAATGATATTTTTCCAATGCCTTTCTGGAAACCAGGACAAGGAATGAACATGGGAATAGTTGACGAGTGTTACAGGTGTGCTAAGAAACAGCATTTGGATCCTGCATTTGCCATCTGGTGTAAATAAAAGAACCTCATAAAGAGTGAAATCTCTCTCTGATAGAGGGTGTTCTAATTTAAAGGAATTTGTCATTTGTCTCTTTGGTCATATGTGTTGTTATCATGACAGAAGTGACTTCTTTGTTCGCAAACAAATTTCTCTCAAAAATCTCAGTCTTCTGTGTGTGTAGCACATATGGTCCTTACACTGCACCTTTCTTAACACTCCCATCCTTGATTCATGGATAATTCTTTGCCCATGAACCACAGATGCTTTAGCAGGTTTCAGGACTGGATTACTGCAGCACATGCAGCATCTGCTCTCAAAGTTGTAAACTAAAATGGCTCTAGATGATGCCAAATATCCCCTGGGCCAGGGAAAACATGGCTTCTGTCTGGTTTAGATCAAAGGAGATGTCTGTGATACCGACTCTCACTTTCATCTGAAGTTCAAGGTATGGGATGCTCTCCAGGTTCCTGTGATGTAGATGTGAGTTCTAACAGCAAGGTGGGATGAGGCCATTTTCTGATGAGCTGCAAATGCCACATCTGAGAGTGTAATTTCCACTATCCATTTAATTATTTAGTCCGGGCTTACTTATTCACAGAACTAAGAGCAACACACAGTGGTTTACTATGAATGCTTTAACACAAAATAAATAAGAACATTGCTTCTTCCTAGAGAATAAGCTTTATTTAAGAGCCCAGAACACCCTATATTTCCAGGAATTCCCTCAGGAACAACTAGGCTGCATTAGAGTTTTTCTGCAATTGTCTTTTTCTTCTTGTTAACCCCTAAAGTTGCATGAATACACTGTTTTAGGCAGTTTTTACAGCATCTTTTCTTTTCTAATAAAGAACAATATAAAGGAAACTTTCAGAGCTATCTGTTTAGCCAACAAATTTGAGGGTTGTCCATCAGCTTAAAAAGAGAGCTTAAGATGGGGACCATTTTGTTAAGCTCTGTCTTACACAGAGCCAGAATCATTCATTTTTCTAAATAGATTTGATTGTGTCAGATGCTACTTTATCAAACATGTAGAAAGCAACTCCAGATTGGCCTACGTGTTTCTTCATCCTCATCTGAGTTTGTTGTCAATGAGAATAGCATTGATAGAAGACAAAGGATAGTTGTTCTCCATCCAGTTCAATATCTTTATGCTAATCTGGTTAGGTTGAAATAACTGCAGTTTGAGTTACCACAAAATATCTTCTATCAATTAGGAGCCAGACAGGAAAGGAAGACTGAGGACATCCATCATCGTCTTTATAAGATTTAAAGAGCTAAGCCACAGGCTTGGCTTCAGGAATGGAAATCAAAAGGATTATTTTGTGAAAGCTGACAACTTGTTTGGGAAAGCCGGCACAGAGCTACTTTAACAACAGCAACCGTAAGATTTAGTAGGAAGAATTTGATTGTTTATTCTGCCCTCGGGGTTGGCACTCAGCACTACTAGATTCTCAGCCAAGGTGTGGACACAGGATGCATTCTAGGAGCTGTTTGGTATTTGGTAAGCAGAGTATGCTGTGATTCTCATCAGGAGTCTGGCACAGGGGACAGTCTATCTTAGTTTGCTTTGGTTTCCTAAAATGTAATTTCAAGATGAGGAATTGCATGAAAAAAAGGTCTTTTTAGAAGACAGTGTAAGAGTTGTGGTGAAGGAATGGGAAGGTGGTGGAACATCAATAAAGGGTGTGTTGATGATCAATGGGTTATCATGTCATAAGCTGACCTTAAACCTCTGAGACTTGTTTTTGACCTTGCAAGATTTGACATGCTGGCTATTTAGCCTTCAGCCAATAGCTTTCTTTAGTTATGGACCCTTCTAGCATTTTCTTCATAGCATTTATAGCCTACACTGAGTATGCATGGGGTATATTCTCAGAGATGCAGAAAATTATTGATATGTGTGGGTGGCAGAATAATTTGAAAACGATGAATTTCTGACCTTAAAGAACAAAGAGGTTTTCTTGATGTGATTAAGGTAGAGAAGTTGAGTTAGTATACAGATGACAGGCAGAATTTCAACAAAGAGATTTTAAAACGGACTCTTTCCCAGATGTTGTCAGAAGTAGACATAACCATGGGAGAAGTATCAGGGAGATGCAATGTTCTTGCTTTAAAACCAGAGAAAGAAAGTCATGAGCCAAGCAATGTGAGTAGACTCTAGACACTGGAAAAAGTAAAAAATCAAATTCTCCTCTAGACATATAAATGAACCAAAGATGGCATTATGGTTTGAACCTGAAATGTTCCTTATCCATTCATTCTTTGGATGCTTAGTGCCATTTTGAAAGATTTTGGTAATTTTTGGAGGTGGGGCTTAGCCAGTGGGGTTTGGGATCATTGGATACCAGTCCTTTAATGTGTCTATTTCCTGTCACCACCCCCTCTGTGTATCTTGGTCCACCAGAACCTGAACTATTTTTGCCATATTCCTTCCCTGTCATGATGGACTAGACCCTGAACCAAAACAAATACAGCTCTCTTTTAAGTTGTTCAGCCATGTATTTAGGTCATAGCGACACAAAAAGTAACACAAACAGTGTTGGTATATTGGCACCTTAAGTTCCGTTTTCACTCCGTATTGATATGTATTAGCTTAAAAGCCTCCCTAAAACAAACTTCAGTAATTAAAAAAAAACCTTAAAATGTTTTTTGACCACATGGAGCTAATTTCTTCATATATCTATGAAACTCTACAAAGCATTTTTGACCGCTAATCAGAGTTTCGTGATTTTGAGGCCAAGTTGCTGCTGCTCTTTGAAGGCCAAAGACTCCTCACTGTCAACTACATAATTGAGTTCCCCCTCTTCTGACTTCTCCTGCCCTTGCAAATCTCCTTGTCTTCCCTCCTTCTGCATCATAAGGACCCCTTTCTTTAAGATGACTTCATGCTCAGAAGGGTCTGCTCTCCCAGGTAATTAGACAAATACTGTCAAATTAAGTTACTCTATGTGATGCCTGCTTAGTTCTCGTTTTTCCTCTGATGAGCCACCACATCTGCCAATCCTCTTCACAGACTTCTGGAAACAGCATGGCCCTCCCAACATGTTGTTGGAAGTCCAATGAGATATGGGTTAGGTGCCTGACTTCCGGAGTTATAGATAGTGTTTATCTTGTTCTGAGCCACTAAGTTTCTGTTGATTCGTTATGACAATAATGGGAAATACTTGTTACTCTAATAATTCAAGCCACAACTTCATTTTCCTATTTCTACTTGTTTAAGACAAGCTTTGCTAAGCTTGTAGTAAGTGTCCTTGATTTGGAAAGCTAGTTCCAGCAACATTACAAAAGGCAAACTAATGTGAATATATAAGGATTTGTGCTTTCACTGAGCGCATATAGCTATGTTCAAATTAATGGTGCAATTAAGAATGTGTTTAAATAAAAATACTGCAGTGTTTTTCTGATATTGTGCCCTGTTCCAATCTGACCCTTCCAATGTGAAGGATAGTTCTATAATACTAATTTATAGATTCATCCCTAAAGCCTTTCAGAAGATTCCATTTCATGAGTAATTAAAGTCTTCCTGCCCTTCAGGTGCTATGTTCTCAGCACTTTTCTGGACCCAGATCTTTGTGTTATAGTGAAAGCACCACATTGTTTGTGTTTGTCTTGTAGGCTTCTTTTCCTCTGTTTCTTTCTGACATGCTGCTTGCTACTCCAGGGGCACTGCCCTTGATCCTCTCCTCTCCTC
>NC_022026.1:44309128-44336175 GCF_000317375.1 Microtus ochrogaster | reverse complement strand
CCTTCCCTCCCCTCCTCTCCTGTACTTTCCTTCCTCTTCCCCTCCTCCTTCTCCTTCCTGTTCCTTCCCTGTCATTTCTTTTTGTATTCTTTCATTTTCTTGCCCCTGTCTTCTTTTCTGTCTCTTCTCATTTTGTAAATTCCTCTTCAGTTCTCATCCATGCCTATAGCTTTTGCCCATCTATATTCTGCTCATTATCTAGCATGTCCATCCAGCCCTGTCCTCTCTTCTTCATGATGGACTATTGCTTCATGGACTACTCTAATTTTACTTATTATACACAAATCTCATACCTGAGACCTTTGGTCTCTACCTTATAACACCAAATCCCTCTCTTGTTGAAGTTCTACTTCTCAAAGTCAGCTTAAATTTTTTCTTGTCATTTTGTATGTTGAGTCAATATATGACAATTAATTTTGCTTTCTTAGTTTTTTTCACTTTTACTTAATTTTTTTTACCACTTTTCATTCTAGTTTTGATTATAAAAAGGACCTTCTAAAGTTATTATGTATCCAATCCTTCTCTCCTTGAAGAATACTCCCAAGTTTTCAGCTGAAATATTTTTTCCATAATTCAAATCTTACTGAGCTGTTGCCCTGTTTAAATACCCTTCATGTCTCCCTATCACCTTCAGGAGGAAATTAAATCTTTTTGGCACGATACAGAACCTTTCTTTGCATGATAAATCTTCACTATTCCAGCCTCCTCTTTTGTTACACATATTTGAGGGAGCCCAAGCACTAGCTTGGTATTTGGATTTTTTTGTGTTTGTTTTTTTCTAGAGGACCTAACATAAGAATGTGAAAAAGTGACTGAGAGGTAATCTCAGGAAACTAGTAGCGGGGTGGTGAAATAACCACCTTTCTACTTGGGAAAGACAAAGCACCAACTCATAGTGTACTGATAAGCAAGCTTATTATGCACATCTCAAGTTCAGTCTGATAGGAATCACTGGAAGCCAGTATGGAACAAGCAAACTAGAATATTCCTCCTTAGTCTCCAACAGTTATTAGTGGAAGGTTCTTCAAGTGTAAGTCCTCTGCATTTTCAGCTTGCCTTGCAAAATGTGAACATGCTTCTAGAATCTGAGTAAGCCACAATGTCTCTTCTTAAATCAAATCAAGGTATAGGATGTAGTAAGAAGCTACGTGAATATATATATATATATATATATATATATATATATATATATATATATATATACAGTGATAATGAATGTGATATCAACAACTTCTATCACAGGGACTCTCCAATGCATTTTCATGGTAATTACAGTACTTCCATATCCTTTATCATGAATGTGTCATATTGTGTCATATCTGCATGGAAAATGTTTGTGCTTATTAATCTAGCTTTCAATGGACTGTGAGCATCCTAAAAATGTCATTGGACTTTATGTGATACATTTATACTGAGTATATAAATAAATTTTAAAAAGTTAAAGATAAGGGAAAGAGAATTTTGAAGAATAGAAAACTAGACAAAAACCAAACTCTGTTTAAGTAGGAAGGTAAGTAGTAAAGAAAGTAGAGATAGCAAATCACAACCCGAGATGCAAGAAATAAGTGGAAGGAGACATTAAAAGGACAGGAATTTCTTCGGTGAGTCTGATTCCACAAATCACTTGCATCACGTATAGAGGAGTTATTATTGTAAGCTGTACAATATCGTACGTCTGTCATAATATCTAACAGAATGGAGAAAGCACAGAGGAAAATTCCTTCCAGTGTAAAAGGTCATTATGTCACTGACAAGTACAAGCTCTGTACCCTGATAATATAGAGAATTACATAGTAACGTGACAGTTATTCTGGATGTCTTCTGCAATTAAGTTTACATTCCTCATCTATGCAGGTCTGTTGAAGCCTCATCTAACCTCTTCAGTAGTTCAGGTAAAAAACAAATGGGCCTTCTGCTCCGGGGAACAGTTATAAGCTTTCAACAACATACTTGCTAGAGAAGTAGCTGTTAACTTAAGAATCTATGTAATCCTCTTTAAACACCTTTAAAAACATGTGGAAGAATGTGAAGACATGACAGTTATAAAAAGGAATGTAAACCATTTGACTATATCTTCTTGAAAGAAAAGAGAACTAAACATTACAATTAAGGAATTTCTATTCCAAAGACAAAATTAAAGAGATGTACAAGGATTTCAAATCTAAATATGTCTTACATATTTCTTATTTGTTAATTTTTCAATGATTTGTTTCCCAATTTGGGACCAGTTCCTGGGGTTTAATGGTTTTGACGTATAAAATAGCCATGTAAATAGCCAAGCCAGGAGTTAATGGCAGCACTGCTGTTACTGAAATGGTATGTTGTGATGCTATGGCCCGTCACTACTGACTGGACACTTGTTAGAAAGTGGAATTATTAGTTTTGTCCTGACCAACTAAAATCAAATTTCTTAGACTGGATGGCAGGTATTTGTTTTTTCCCTTGGCCTCTGGGTGATCTTCATACACATGTAAGTTTGAGAAGTATGGCCTAGAGCAGGTTGCTCAAGGTCCCCTCTGCATACCAGTAGTGGTCTAGGAACTCTTCGTTGTGGCCAGCAAATGGACAACTATGTTTATGATAGGCGATTGCTAATCCTTATGCTTATTGCTATTCTAAGCATGAGCTTTCCACAAACAATGTTAGTAATAAAACAGTTTTAAAAGTTCCCACTGGATTTGTAGAATACATGAAACAACAATAGACTAATAATAACCCACTACATTCCCTTTCTCTCTTATATTAAACATCACTGTATATATTGATCTATACAGATTTTTCAGATGTTCATCCTTAGCTCAACATACAGTGTCTAAATATATAAAAACTTTATGGCCTGATTTCAAATGTGTACTTTCATTGTGAGCCATTAGATTGATGAACTTTTCTTAAATGTGTGTCATGAAGAATTTGATTTTTTGCTTCCCACCATACAAACATGTCTATCTCATGAAGTGTGGGTATTTATTCAAATATGCTCCAAATACTTTTCAGAGATGAGTTCTACCTGACTTTATGCATAAAGATGTTCATAGCATCATAAGCCTGCTTTCTTAGTATTTGTAGTATTTGGAGCCACCTAATTGGTGTCTTTTCTTAGTAAGTGAAACCAATCTGAAAGAGCTTTCTTTCATATTCAGCTGAGTGTGTGTTTAGATAAATCAATTTTCAAATATAGGCTGTTGGAGAGTTTGTCTTTTGCTGATTGTGAGGCAAAGACAACTAGCCATAGCCCAAGGAATACCTTTATATGTGCAAATTTTTCAGAAATTCATTTTCAGTTAACAGTACTGAAAATGTTCTCTTGATAGGCAGATGATGTATTCTGTTTGGATGAAAGCTGAAAACAACATAGCCTGTTGCATATAGAGAAATATATTCCTCAAATGCTGTAACCCTGGGGTTTTCCACTGCAAACACTGGCAACATTTAAGGCTGGGCATTTCTTTGCTATGGGAACCTGTCTTGTAAGTTGTGAAACTGATCATTATATTCTAGATGTTGCAACTACCTTGTCTCCAATGAATGACCATCAAACAAGAAAAAGGTGAGAGCATTTTAGCAGGAATTTTTAAGACGATCCTATTCTGATTATAGTTGAATGAGCTCTTCATTTGCTGAGGTTTGGTTAGATTAGAACTAGTGGTAGTGACATTTGCATTCCAGCAACCTTCTTTCGAAGTCAGTCACCATCGCAATTGGGTTTGAAGGACCTAAATGTGGAGAAAGTTCTCTTCTACGTACAGCCTAGTTTAGAGACAATAGGTATCAATGGAAAATAAAGCCAGAGAATTGAGTTTCCTCCTGAGTCTTACTGCTGCCCTTGTTCTTATACAAAGTACAAACTCATGATTTCATTCGTATGATGGATGCGGATCACTGTTTTCTATGTAGTCAATTTTGATGGAACACACACAAAAGGAATAAAAATACAGGGGTGATATGTTGCTTTCCACATGTTAGGGGATGTTGAAGAATTCTTTCTATCACTTGTGTGCCTGTATGTTTACATGTGTGTGTGCTTGTGAGGACAAGCTTATTCATGCCACATTATGCCTATAGGAGTCCGAGGGCCATCTCGGCTGCCAGTCCCAGCTTTCCACCTTGCTTGAAATACAGGCTCTTCTTGTTCACTATTGTGTACACAGACCAGCTAACCAGGGACTGTTGGGATTCTCTTCTCTCTATCCCCCATCACCTGGGGAGTGCTGGGGTTACAGACCTTGCATTACTGTGTCTGGCTTTACATGGTTTCTGGGGATCTAAACTTGGGTCTTCATGCTTGCATATCAAGCCCTTTATCTACTGAGCCATCTCCCTTGACTGTTTCATGAATTTTACCCAAGGAAACTCATTTAATATTTATCACAATCCTATAGTGTGAATAATTTGAGTCTCACGTTAAAGGTGAGGAAAAGAGGCCCAGGATTTTAGGTATTGTTCACTGGCCTGGAGCCCTGAAGGATTTGCGGCTAAAGGCTTATAAAAATCAAATACAGCTCATTGTATTTGTATGTTTATTTCTCTCTAGTGAATTAATTAGAATATTTTTGGGTGAGAGAATAACTAAGATATTTTTAGGTAAAATATCCAAAAGACTATGACTTAGTATCATTTCCATTTTATATTCCAAAGTGACAGTTGCTGGTAAAGTGAGCAAATTGGCTGTTTAAAAGAGGGACACTCTTTCAGTCCCATAGAATCAGGAAATGGCCTTTTGAGGAGTTATCAGTGTAGCTAATACTAAATGATGGATAAATAATAGAAGGAAAATCTCAAAAACCTTGAGTACTGAAATCTCCCTTTTCTGAATTACTATCGTTTGAGACATTCTGATTAGAGCCCAACATTGTTAACTTATTCTATTCAAGTTAAGAGGTTTTGCATTTTTTTAAAAAACAATTTGTAATTTTGGTTGTGAGCCTAGCCTTTAACTGCTGAACCATCCCTCCAGGCCAACAATTTGTAATTATCTGTCTATCATCACCATTATCATCATCATCAGAGTGTGTGTGTGTGGTGTATGAGTATAGGTGCATGTGCCATAGTTTATCAGTGGAGTGATCAGAACATTGGGCGGGGGCGATGGCTTCGTCTCTCTTTCTACTATGAGCTTTGGGAATTGAAATCAAGTTTGTCAGGTTTGTGTGGGAAGTACCTTTCTGCACCGTGCCATTTTGCTGGCACATATTTTCATGGGGCTGGGTGTAGAGAATATACAGTCTAAATAGTAAGCTTGTCATTAACATGCAAGCAATAATCGTATTCTCAAGTAGTCATGTTATTCATGTTCGATTACAGAGATGAAAGAAATCAGGCGAATCTGAGACTGGAGAATATCTGACATCAGGGACAAGAGCAGGTCAATGCAGTGGAAGCTTTAAAGTTCATGGAGTGAAGTCATCATAGCACTCATATTCTATGGCTACTTCTTATTGACAAAGATTACATAACATAAAAATGGGGTTGTCACGTATCTATGGTGTCAACTTCTAACAGACCGAGTTCTGCCAGTTCAGTCAGTGACACTCTAGATGTGTTGGATTCAGAGATACTCTACTTTGATAAGAGTGACAGTAGGTACTGTGCAAAACTCGGGGAAGACTATTAAAGCCAACACACCTAGCTGTGCATTGTGTGGCCCCTTCTTGAGCATGACCCCATTTCATAATCTGACAGTGAGTCAACACCAGGCCACTCTTTCCACACACACCAATATAATCTCCAGAACTATCTCCATTGACAAGGAATGAATCCAAAAGCCTTTGTGTCTTTGTAGTAATGTTTTTGCTATTTTTCCCTAAGACCTTCAAAGGAATCAACCAGTATCATTTTTCAGAGGGCAGTTTCTAAGTGAGAAATTAAAGAGATGACTTTGTATGTAGAATGTTAAACATTTGAGAATGGTGGATTTTTGTTTGTTTTCTCTCTTTAACTTGGGTTATAGTTGATTAGGGCTTGTGGAAATTAGTTTGGTGGCATTTGACTAGCTTAGCCTGAAGAGAGAAGAAGCAAGGAAAGTTCTGGGCGCAAAACTGAAGGAGGAAGATGGACAGAATTTTGGGATTTAAGATTAGTGGGATTTTCCTGCAACATTTAACATCATTATTGATGCAAAAGTCTACAGTGAAAAAAAGGTAAAATATAAAAATCAGGATGTGATTCTGCATTTTTGTGACTTGCCTTACTTACCCTGATTCTACCTTTTAAAAGCATAGAAAAATCATACAGCACATTAAAATATTTAAATATGTGTGTGTTGCATTAATTGTAAACTAAGGTATTTAAACTACCAACAATAGAATAGAAGTGGCAGAGACTGCATTGTGACTTTGGGGATACTATTTTAACTCTCTTGGCTCCTCATCTGAAAAATAGGATAAAGCACTAACTTCGTTACTGATAGAATGAACAGTTTATTCAAATAAGGGCATTCTTGATGGTGGAAAGTGGGAACTACTCAATCCTAAGCATTCAAAGTCTGAAAAACAGGACTGCTCGGGCTCTTTTATGCTTTTTGTCTGTTCATGGAACCTTTGATTTTTCTTGTTTACTACTTCTGCTGCCAAGTGTTGGCATGGTGGCTCCACAAATCTTGCATGCTGGTATTGTAAGTGGCCAGTAGGGGCAGAAGTGTTTTATTTCTGACAGAGACCAAGAGATTGGCCTGCTGCCAGCCCCTTGTGTCTGAGTGCACTTCATTTGATGAGAGAGTGCTAAGCAAACTATCTTAGGAAGGGAATGTTAATTATGACACTACCAATGAAAAACATCATGAAAGAAGCCTGGGGTAGTATTATTTATTTTTGTTGTTTTTTTTAGCTTCCACTATGTGTTAAAGTTATAATTTGCTTGAATTACCTGCACAGAATAGAAGTTTAAAAGGCACTTCCGTTTAATTCAGATATTAATAAAATATTTTCTATAAAATTATCAATTTTGGATAAATACTAAATCATACAAGGCACTTGGACAACAGGCTTAAATCAGGACTTCAAAATGAGTTGGATATATGATTACATTATTTCACATTTGCAGTGGAGACTGAATGAATTATTAAACACAAAAGAGTTAAGAGTAATAGTTGACAATGAGCAAGCCCTCAGTGAATGCTAGCAATTGATGACACCTTTTTTTTTCTTATCAGATTCAAAAGTATTGAAAAAGTCAGTACTTTGCCTGTTTATTTGATTTTTTTCCTATTTTGTGGGGTATTTTGCTTCTTGATTTTGATTTTGTTTCTAATTCCTGTTTAGATGTATAGACTTCAGACAATTTTCATGAAAAACATGCAACTTCCATTTTGAAAAAAATGCAGTACATTTTGCAAAGCAACAATTGTAACTCTCTCCAAGCACATCTCTCAGCCCTTTCCCTCACAGATTAGAAAGCCTCAGAGAAGAGGGGGTAGAAAGACTGGAAAGGCCAGAGATGACAGGTGAGTTAGCATCTTCAGCTGATGCTCTGTTACACCCAAGATCTCATGGCAGCAGTGGTCACCAGCACAAGACCTACATGGTATCTAGCCAATCACCATTCTTACATAGATGGGGAAGAAGATGGAAAACCTTCACCCCTAGCTGAGGGCCCATTGGCAGTTGATGGCTTCTAAGAAAGGGAGAGTATCATGTTTAAAACGTGTAGTCTCTGGTAGGTTGACCATGCTCTAGTGGGTAGCCCCAGAACCATGAGTATATGGACAGCATGAATTGGACTAGCTGGGTTATAAAATACAATCTAACACATGAAGTTGGCAACAGCTAGGGTGTGGGGAATGGGTCTGGGAGGTGTTGGGCAGAGGAGCGTGGAATGAGTACAATTAGAATACATTGCATGCATGTGAGGAATCCTCAAAGAAGGATGAAGAATTTTAAAATATTTAAAGAGATGTCTCTCTTTAAACTCAAGTATCATCTTGCTTCCCAGTACATGATCTATACAAATCTTTCCTTAAACCCAGCTACTTCACATGAATAGCTAGTGTCTCTTTCATTTTCTCCCTACGCTGTCTACCTTAGTCTGGGGCACATTGCGACAACTACTCTCTCGCTAAACTCTTCCATTTTTCCTCCTTTCTTCTTTCCTCCTTTTCTTCCTCCAACTCTCCTGTCATACTTTCTTGATGTTCTACCTACTGGTACTCATCTAGAACTGTAATTGGATATATACTCAAGCATCTGTCTTCTTGGGGGCTGGACCTGAGCCTGGAAGCTTCCTGGGTAAAAACATACACCTGCTTATTGACTATTACAGATTCTTATATGAATACACACTGTCTCTGCTTTGGCATTCTAGCTTCCTCTCTTGCCTTTGAATACTGACCTTTCCACTTTACCAAATTGCTACTGAACACTTTTACCATCTTTCTCAATGTATCTACATTTCTTCTTTTCATCTCACTTTGAGCCAGTTATGAACCTCAGAATTTATGGGCAGAATTAGGAACTTTCATCTTACCATCAGTGCACCTACCAACTGAGTCACAATCATAGCTTTTGTCCCATGTCTTCTGTATAATGGTGAGACACAGAGTTTTAGGAGATAGTATTTTAACTGAGATTCTGCTAGGTCATTCATTACCTGGGGCATGAATATCGAGAAATTAACTTCTCTGTCTTTTAATATCTTATTCAGTAAGTTGGTGATGAATGAAATCATGGGTAAAAAGAAATACATATTTCTATATGAAGCTAAATCCTTTGCTCTGGATATTTTACAATTCTTTTTTAAAGAAAGATCGTCTTAAGACATTTGTTCTTGAATTTATGCTTTCTGTTCAACGTAGTGTTAATATCTTCCTTTTCATTTGAGTATTCACTTTGTCAAATATATTCTTTTATCTTCTATTTTTGAGGAAATTCCTTTTATGAACACATTTTCTTCCATTCTAGCTCCTATGCTTCCCTGCATGACAAAGGCAATTGCAAGTGCTAGCTAAAATCTGCCACCATTTCCTTCATTTATTTTTCAGTTCAACCTAGTCCAGGCAACTCTCTAAGTGATTAAGTGCTCCATTTTCAGGGCATTTTCATTTCTATTCCTTTGGTGGGTGATTTCACCCACTTTTGCTAAGTTCAGGCATTATCTGTTTCCTAGTCACTTCCAATTGTATGTCCAGGTTTTCTCCCTCTCATGAACTTATCTAATTACTCACCAGCTCAACTGAGCTGTTCCATAAGTATCTAAACTTGATCATATCAAATAGGACTCTGCAATTTAACTCTAAATTTGATTCTATTACAATAAGCTCAATTTTAATACAATAACTACCCGGTTCTGATGACACAGTTGCTTAATTTAAAAATTTACATAATATTCAATTCCTTTCTTTCGCTCACCTTCTCATATAAAAGCATCATGAATCATTGGTTTTGCCTCCAAGTTATGACCACTAGAACGTGAGCTTCATCAAAGAATTATACTTTGTCTGTCCTGTTGTACAATGAAGTCTAAAGATCTAGAGAGTGTTCAGTGCATAGTATGTAACAAATAAATATTTGCGAATGAATGGATGCTTGAGTATTAAATCTGACTACTTCCCTTCATTCTAAGAACAAACATGATAGTCTAAATCACCATCATCTTTTGCATACAGTTTTTCCTAACTGGTGTGCTGCTGCCCCCTTCATATCCATTCCCTATCTCGATAGCCTATTTGTAAATTTAAGACCACCCTTTGGATTCCAGTCCATTGGCATAAAGTGAAATCTTGTACACTGCGCTGAAAAGTATCTACCTATTTCTTCAATTTTATTTACTGTTTTTCTTTGTCTCATTCTCCATGGAAACGCCACATTCCCTGACTTAGCTTGGACAAATTAATGAAAGAAGACAAGGGCAGGTGAGTAGTCCAATGATGTCAAGGATTAAAAGCATACAAAATTTGTTTTTCCCTAGCTCTTCCACTGAATGCTAAATTCTAATGCTAAATTATTAAGTAATCTACTCTTGGTTTCTCAGCATTCTCACCTACCAGTTAATGCAATCTAGTATCTCTCTAAATACTGGATTGAAAGTATTCTTCTAGGTAGCAAACTCAATAGGGCATTCGTGAAGTTAATTAAATTTTATCCTATACATACTTTGTGTTTTTTTTCCTTGTTTATTTATTAGATTCTATTTCTAAAAAAATACCAATCTAAATTCCCACTCACTCCCCTCCTCCCATTCCCTCCACACACACTCCCAACCCACCCACCCCCAACCCTAAGAGAGGGTAAGGCACTTTGCTTTGTGGAAGGTCCAAGGCCCTCCCTACTACATCTAGGCTGAGCAAGGTATCCCTTCAAAGACTTCCCATTTGTTATTCCATATTCATGAGACAGTTGCTTAGATAGTTGATTTGCAAATCTGCCTATATAAGATAATCTTTTGAAATAGATATTTTCCAAAAACCTGGCTTTATTTAAGATAATGCATTTTGATATGCATAACTTATCTTTCAATTAAAGTATTTCACAATGCTCCTTGTGAATTATTTTAAGGCTCAGATTATTCTTGCGGTATGTTTTAATTTTCAAACTTAGGAAAATTTTTGTAGTCATCATTTTATTGGTGATATTTAGCCCAAATTCACTTGGATTGGGGCACATATTCAGTACTTAATTTATAACAGGTTTCAATCCTTTGATGTGATTCGTAGTACCTGTTACCTATTTGACAAAACCTAGACTCACCTGGCAAGAGGGACACTCTACTAAAGAATTATCTCCATTGGATTGATCTTTGAACATGTCTTGACTGATGATAGGCATTTTGGGAGTGGGGGGTGGGAGGGTGAGGGCATCCCAGGGGAGTGGGGCCATCCCATTGTGGATGGCACCATGTATAGGCAGGCCCTGATGAGCATAAACTGGCTATCATTCCTCCATAAGTTCTGCTTTGAGTTCTTGCTTAGATTCCTATCCTGTCTTCCCTCAGTGATGGATTATGACCTTGAAGTGGAAGGCAAATAAATCCTTTCTTCCACAAAGTTGCTTTGGTCAATGTATTCATTTTAGCAACAGAAAAACATGTTAAAACACTGGGTATTTATTGTGATGTATTTTATAGTCCAGCTCGTGGTAAACTTAACAAAATGTTCCTTCTGCATTTGAAAAGTATGCGTTCTCTTCAGTTTTAGGTACAGTGAGTTTATTAATCCTATTGCTAAATTTACATCCTTAATGATTTTTAATTGACTGTTTTTCCATCAATTATTGAAAGATGTATGTTAAATTTGTTCATTATGATTGTAGTTTTATCTGCTTTTTTATTTGTTAAATTAATCATTGCATATCCAAGACCATGCTATCAGTTTAATATAAATAACAATTTTGTGTATTTGCTTTTGTTTTTATATGCAAGTTACCATCGGCCTAGAATTCACTAGATAGTCCAAGCTTGCTATATAGCTTACAAAAATCTCCTGTCTGAGCCTCCTGAGTTTTGAAATTACAGTTGTGAGTTTATATGCCTGGATTTAGCAGCAGATTTTTCTCAAATATTAAAGGTACTCAATTGGCTTTATTTGACTAACATTTTCATGCTATCTATCTATCTACTATTAATTTTAGGCTTCTGTATTGCCCTGCTAACTATATGTACTATAGGAAAGAAGGAATTGGATTTTATTTGGGTTCTTATTTCATCTGACAATCTTTTTTAATTTTGATTTGTCTATTTTTTGTATTATTTGTCAATGCATTTGGGGTTGATTGAGCACTTTGCCATTTGAGTTTCTTCATCATTCTTGCTCTCCATTTCCCCTTTCTTTAATCTTTACTTTCTTTTTACCCTGTGTTTTCTTTTCTTCTGTTCTTTTACTAGTTACAGTTTTAAAATATGTGCTAGTCTTTAATGGCTATTGTTCTATTATGCCAGTATTGTCACGAAATCACAGAATCCATTCAAATAGAGCTCAGATTCAATCTAAGAATCTTCTATACCGCTTTTCAAAAATATCTTACCAATTATTCAGATTTTGGAAGGAAACTAAAAGTTGTTTTTTATCTATAGACAAAAGAAGTGAGCTGATAATGTCTTTTAAACTTTCTCATTACCAAAATCATCTGGGGTTTTTATTAATTGTGCAAATTCTCATTTCTCCCTCCAAGCCTTATGAGTCAGTGTCTTCATTGAATTTCACTGAGAATCAGCATTTCCCTTAAAAATCTTAGATGAATTCCATTATGATAAGGTAAAATTTGGGGGAGCGTTGGCAGTATTAGCTCTTAAAAGAGCTTTTTGAGTGACTTAAGCCACACATAGACCATAACGTTAGTTCATGGTGCAAACTGCACTGTTTATGAGATGAAAAACAATCACAATTCAATATTATTTCCTGGTCAGAACAAGTGATTCTGAACTTGTGCCATCATACTGGACTTCTCTGAAGAAATAACTAGGTTCCACAGGGATATGATTTCTAATTTATATAAGCACAGTGTAAAAAGGCAAAGTATGAGAAAAGGTATGTGTGTGTCCATGTCCCTAGGCTGGAGAGATAAAATGTTCTTGAAATGCAACTAGGCATAAGAGACTGGTAAGCCAGCAGTATATGTTTTCATACTGCTTTAAAAACCTTTGGTAAATGCAGCCAGTACTTAGGGAGCTCATACATACACAAACTCCTCAAAGTAAACTAACAATGACTCTTTGATACCTATGTATTTATAAGCAGCGATATTGACACCCCTCCCTTTTAAAAAAACTCCAACATATTAGTATATGATTCAGAGTTTGCTTTACCTTCACCAGCAGGTTTATGGAACCGTGGGGGGTAGATTTTGAAAAATAGCTCATATAATCTACATTAAATTTTACTTGAATTTTTAGTGGTATTGTTATAGAAGGTAACACTCTCTATATCAATAGACATAATCCTCTTCCAGTCAGAAGTGCAAGACACAATGCTTCTGTTATCCCTCATGGGCCTAAGATATAAAGCAGGGCTTGCTTTCCAAACATGCCCTCACACTCAATTGCTTGGGAGCTGAAGAAATACTGAGCCTTATCCTGAAAAGGGGATTTAATTGGTGGTGGGGTGCTGCCAAGGCTTGGGAGTTTTGAAGAGTCTCTAGATGATTCTAATGTTCAGGCAAGTTTGAAACCTACTAAATAGGAGCTATTGAGCTGCAAAGTTGAAATATAAACCTCTAAGTAAGGGAAAACTTAAGGTTTCTGTGCTAAAGTCAAGACAATGATATCAGCCTTATTGAAAGTACCAACATGCAGTGATGCAGTGTACACATGTAGGGTACAGAACATAGAAATGAGTGATTCTTAAGATGCGGGTCAATGCCCCTTTGGGGATCACATGACCTTTCCACAAGGATCACATATCAGAGATCCTACGTATCAGATATTTACATTATGATTCAGAAGAGCAAAACATGCAGTTATGAAGTAGCAAGGAAATAATATTATGGATGGGGTCACCACAACATGAGGAACTGTATTAAAAGATCACACCATTAGTAGGATTGAGAACCACTGACATGAAGGCAGATCCACTGATGAAAAACATCAAATCAGTTAGTTATGTACACACAGTCACATACAAATTGTCAATATTCATCCACGGTTTTAAAAGAACTGTCAGTAAATCTATATGCCTAGTTAGAGTTGTTGCATAAAAATCAGAAAGCCCAAGAAGATTTGAATTTCAGATAAACAGGAAATAATTTCAATATAATTATATACCGTGCATCATTTGGGATATAATTATATTATAATATATTTACCTGGAAATCATGCTTAGCTGTGTGACTTGTAATTATATTGACTAAACCTGCTAACCTTACCCACCATTTTAAAGGACTAGTTTGATCAACAATTTATTAGAACAAAAATTAAGTTCATTTTCTTCATTATGTGTTCTAGGTGGTTTTTTTGTTGTTGTTATTGTTACATTGCTTGGTTAACAACCTCAAGCTCTGTGTGATTCTGTACTGAGTGACAAGCCTACCTTACTCTGCTTTTTCTGTCGTTTCCGGAGACGCAGGAACTCCTTATGCTGCCTGGAGACAAAATTCACTGCTGCGTATTCCAGTAAGGCAGCAAACACAAACAGAAGGCACACTGCCATCCAAATGTCAATCGCCTTCACATAGGAGACCTGAGGAACAGGATGGGATGAGAGAAGAAGAAGGAAGCTGTGAAGGCTTGCCAGAAAATCCAGTTCTACATTATATGAACAGCCCAAGTAATGGCCAAGTGTTTCTAGTCTTTAGACAACTACCGTGCCTCGTGCTGCAACCAATGTTTACCAATAGAAGACTAACCAAAGAAGTTACATGCGTGTGTGTGTGTGTGTTTGTTTGTGTGTGTGATCTGATGCAACAAACACACACGGATGAAACTGGAGGACACTATCTTAAGCAAAACAATGATCTCACTTATTATCTCATAAAAGTTAAGAGTATATTAGCACCTGCCAGAGATTGGATATGGTAAGTGGATATAATGCTGCAATTGGAGGAATAAATTCTAATTTTACATTGCAGAAAATGACTAATATAATTAACAATATAGAAATTAACTATATTTTCTAATATAGTTAGAAAAGACAATTTTGAGTCAACTTGCCAGAAAGAAATAGTAAAAGTTCAAGATGTAGGGTATGCCAATTACCATAAGTTGACTGTCACTTAATAGATACACAAATTCAAATATCACATCAGCGTCTGGTGTATAGTTCAGTAGTATCAGTCATATTCAGCACATATGGGACTTTGGGTTCAAGTTTCAGAGTTAAGAACAAAATAAATTACCGAACATCCCACTATACCGCATAATTATGTGGCAATAAAAAGTGCTACAATTCTAAAGACAAGGTACAAAAGTCATGCTAGTACCACTCAGAAGATTAAATATAAGACACATGAGACAATGACTCGGGGTAGAGAGAACTTGTGACTCTCGCTGCTTTGCAAGGGTCAACATCTCACTCAGACTGTCAAAGATACTCAAACTGCCAAATGAGTGTGTACTATTCAACTCTAATATTTGTGGATTTACTTACTATGTTTTTCCTTTTCTACTCTACGCACTTGTCAACTACCCTTTTAAGTATCACATATGTATGTAACTGTTAAGCCCTATACCAATAGTATTATCCCATTTTCTGAGACAGAAAACTGGAGTAAAGAAGGGTTAAATTATCATCTCAAAGCACAAAAGTAAAACGTCAAAGTCAAGATTCAAGTTGAAATAGAGTGTTGACTAGCGTATTTCTTACCGGATCATACATAATACAGTTCCTAGAGTCACATTCTTATAGCGTCCATTCCCTTTGACACTTATGGCATTTGTCATGCAGTTTAACTTACTTCTAAATCATCATTTCCAATGCATGCACATATTATAAGCCATTTAGGTTATTTTCAATTGCATTTCTCCATACACAAATTTTGCTGCTGTGAGCATCTTTTCCCACAAATATCTGATTGTCTCTGTGTTTATTCGCTAGACCAAATTGTGGATGCATTATGGCAGGGAATGATATAAAAAGTCCCTTTATTCGGAAAGTTAGCAGCAGCACAGAGGGCAAAAGAGTACAAAGTTTAGAGTGGACGAAGTACATTTGCTACGGAAGGTGGTTAACATCTCTAAATTGCCTCACCTTGGTGAATCCATCCCTCAGATGTTAAATATGCGCAGTCATAGTACCAGTCTCACAGAGGAGGAGGTGAAGAACATCATTTACTATATGCAGAGTTTAGGATAATGTCAAGGATAAAATAAATGCTATAGAAAGGCTTGTAATTATTTGACTTCATATGGGTGCGATTTTGTTAAAGGAAACAATTTTGTAAGAGAGAGAAGTTAACAAGGAAATGAAAATGTCTACAATAGAATGCAGTTATTGTTATTATTTTTATTTTGGGGCAGTTTCATACATGTGTACTCTATATTACTTCCACCCCTTCCCTTTTCCTCCAACTCTTTCCTTTACCCGTCTCAATTTCAGGTCCTCTTCTTTTATAATCTATTGTTTTACACACACACACACACACACACACACACACACACACACACACACACTCACACACCACCACCCCCACATACTCACATTCACTTGCCCCTACTTCATTCACTTAGTGTTGTTCATGTACATGTTCATGTACATGAGAACTTGAGACTGAATATCCTATGGGGGGGTTCCATAGAAAAGACTGATTCTCCTTCTTTTGCAGTCATTTCTTCGCTGTAGCTCTTCATCTAAGAACGTGGCCTTGTGAAATTTTCCCACCAACATTGGTAAGTCAAATGGTTCAGGTATTCTGTTTATTTTTATTTTAGATTTCTTATTCATTTTACATACCAACCACAGTTACTCCTCCCTCCCGTTCTCCTGTTACCCTCACCCTCTCCACAATCCACCCCCATATCCACTCCTCTGAAGGGTAAGCCCTCCCAAGAGGTGTCAACAAAGGCTGACAGATTAAGCTGAGGCAGAACCAAGCCACTCCCAGCATCATCAAGGCTGAGCTAGGCATACCACTTTAGGGAAGGGGGTTCAAAAAGCCAGGGATGGATCCTGGTCCCACTGCGATGGGGTCCTCAAACAGCTACTCAACATGCTGAGGGCCTAGTTGCATGGATCCCATGCAGGCTCCCATGCAGGTCTAGAGGTTGTGAGTTCCCAAGAGTTTGATTCAGTTGTGTCTGTGGATTTCCTCCTCATAATCTTGACCCGTCTTGCTCATATCATCCCTCCTACCTGTCTTTGTTTGGACTCCCAGAGCTCGGCCTGAAGTTTGGCTGTGGATCTGGTGCAGGTATTCCTTAGGTCAACCATACTGCTGAGATTTTAAAGGTACTGCTTCCCTGTCATGTCTAGAAGATACTGTATTACGGCAGATGTCCTGGTAGTACACTTATTCTTTTGAAGATTGCTATCTGCTTTATGCAATATCAGACAATTGGCACTACTTGCCAGTCCCACTTACATTGTTCCAAGATGGCCCAGTTTGCCATCCTCTTCCCAGGGATGTATCATTATTTCTACCTGGGATGGGTAGTCATAGTTTGACTGAGGCTTTTCAGAATCTTTCAAAATCTGTCAGAAATTCTCCTAGGAAGCTTCCTTAAGTCTTTCTCCTTTCTCCCATCTGGATTAGGTGACATTTTTTTTTAAATTCTCTTACTGAACGCTACCAAATTTATTGTTTCTTAGTCACCTGTTTCTCTAGCTCTATCAATAGATTGTAAGCTGGTTTTATAGGTCTGTGCTTGGGTAAGTAGGTTGTTTTTAGAAGAACGAACCTGAGCAGAATTGCTCTTTGCATTACCAGTACAGAACCTGACAAATCATAGGTAAGAATAAATTATGTATATACATATATGCATTCAACAACAATTAGTGAGAAAGGGTAAATAACTTTGAAGGAGAGTGGGGAGGGGTGTGTGAGAGGGTTTGGAGGGAGGAAAGGGAAGGGAGAAATGTACTATATTATAATCTCAAAAATAAAAACAAGAAAGAAAAAATAATGTGGGGTGGATGTATAGATGGATAAATGAATGATTGTGGACGAAAAGAAGGAATATTCTAGCCATTTTGCATGCTTTACATTAAATCAGATCTTAAACAATAATATCCACATGTATCCTTCATATATTAGATGCTTATAAGTTGGAATATAATGAGTTTTAAATTCTCTTAGCATACCTAGAGTTCCAGAATGTTCTTCCTTAGTAAGCAATAATTGGTTTTATACTTGTTCATCTGAAGCAACTCTATTCTATGATAATAAAATGTTACTAATCACAATATTCCCTGTTATATATTATTCAGATTTCCTGTAAATATTTTAAGATCTCATAATGAAGAGAATTTGTCACAGCCTGAGATATACTCATACACAGAACGAAGTCCAGTAGAGCTGACCATATTTCTCTTATTCCTGGTGCTCACAGGAATTTCTAAACCCTTTTCATATCTCCTCCTGACTGTCTGCAGGCTCAGCATGTATTTGGCTTCTTTTATAGCTGCTTATAAATGAATTCTTTCACTATCTTAATCATTTTGGTTGGTCTCTCAGTTTCCTTCAAATTAAGAACCTCTTTCCAGTATTATGCTGGCATTGAATGCATTATTCACATGGAGTTAGAGGGTGTTGGGAGATGTCTATTACATACAATGTGATGTCCCTTGGTGTTGCTCTCTCAGGATTGAAATTCCTTTTTCTTCCTTTTAACCAGCTCTAACATCAGATTCTCTCCCTTTGGCTGCTAATCCTTAGAAGTTTTTAGCTCACATCTTTTCCTGTCACATTCTTTTTATGATTCTTGAGCTTACGTGATCCCTTCCTGAACTACTTACGACCAACTTGCAGGATAGTTTTTCAACGGTAATTAAGCTCTCAAAATGCTGCTATGATTCACTGACTTGGATTCTTTACAGGTATTTTTATTTTTTTTAATTTAATTTTAGCTTTAAGTTTTTGAGCAAGGCCTTGCTATATAGGTCAGGCTTTCCTGGAACTCACCATCTTCTCATCTTGGCTTTCAAAACATTGGGATTATAGGAATATATGCCACTGTGGCAAGTCTCCTTTTAAGAATATTTAATTAGCTAGCAAGATGTCCCAGCAGGTACAGCTATCTACTGAGCAAGCCCCATAGCATCACTTAGACACTACTCCAACTCCACAGTAGGAGGAGAGATCCAACTCCCAAAATTCTCTCCTAAAATTGTCCTCTGACCTCCACCTCTACAGGTCAGTACACATTCCCTCTCTCTCTCTCTCTCTCTCTCTCTCTCTCTCACACACACACACACACACACACACACACACCAATAATAATAATGATAACAATAATAGTTTTGAAGCAAACAGTTTCAAAAACAATATTAAGAAATGTAAACCATAACAGCTATTCATAGCCTAGTGTTCTGTAAAAAGCGTTGTGGTACGTGCTGTGAAAGGTGACCCTGAAAAAGCAAGATGAGTAAGATGCTTACTGATTCTTCCCAGAAGTTCTCTGATTACACTTGTGGGGACTTGGTTCACAGTAGAACGGGAGCAGTAAATCATAGCCCAAGGGTTGGATCTGACTCACTGAATATCTGCCAAATATTTATTGAAACACAGTTATACTTGCTTAGTTACGTATTGCTTATGGCTACACTTACATTAAAACGGCACAGTTGAGTAGCTATGCTGAAAATCAAACGGCCTGCAGAGCCTAAAACACTAAGTGCTTATTTATTGAAAATGTTTGCTAGTCCCTAACCTTCAGGAGTTTAATGGCTAAAAGAAACTGTAAAGGCAAAGCCCCAAACACAGAAGATGGAGGGGAATCTGGTGTTTGGTACACGTGGTGCATTTTAGGAATGAGGGCGTGATAACAGGTAGACAGGAGTTCATTCCGGGCAGAGAAAGCCCTGAAGGCAAGCAGATAGAATCAAGGTTTCTATAGCCTCATAAAAATATTCTAATGAACAAAGGTTCTACTGCTCATTTTCAAATGAGGTATAGGCAAACAAGTCTTATCATATTTCCCAGACAGTTCTTTATGTGCAAAAGCAAAGATCTTATCAAAAGCCTACATTCTTCTTCCTCATGGGACTATCTCTCCTCATGACACTTTCAGCTTCTACACAGGCCCGGTTCCCTTTCAGAGTCTTTGACCGTATATGATTCTTCTATGAGCATCTTCTTTGATGTCTTGTGTCTCTTTAACTCTTTCTGCTTTAATTTCTACTCTATATTCACACCCTCAATAAATCCACCCACTTCTATAGATTTTTTCTTTCTGTGCATTTCAGAATGATAGAAATGCTGCCGCTGCTGCTGTATGCCCTATAGCAGAGACTTCTTGAGAATCTCATTTCTTGCACCAGTCAAACTAGATGTTCTAGGCCAGTTAACTACACAATGGAATGTGGAAAAAACTGTGCATGCTATTTGAGGGCCTCCAAAATATCCCTTAGGACTTAACCTTTCTACATCTACCTAGGATCTCTTTCAAGACAGCAATATCTTACGCTGAAGAGGCTAGGATCTCTCAAAAACCCAGGACCGACTGCTCCAGAGTAGAGTATAAAATGAACGAGAAAGAATCTTTCTTTGCACTCATCCACAGATTTTATATTTTTGCCTTTCCAAAGCCATCCCTCAGCCATGACATCTTCTATATGCTTGTGCTAATTCCATTATGTCTCCAGTTATTATCTGCACAGTCAATTTAATTGAATATCCCCTCATCCATCCATTTCGTTAGAGTCTTCTCACTAGCAACTCTGCTTTTACCATTACTTCCTTGCCCTCACTGTAATATTCAGTCTGTTGTATAGACTTAACATTTCTAGCTGCAAAGTACCAGTGTTTGTTCTCTACTTTTCATTCCCAAGATGTCGTGACACGCTCAGCTATTAGCTGGTAGATCTGGCTATTGTAGCGATTGGTCCCTGTGCAGTCAGTGTCTTCTAGTGTCACTTTGTCCTTTCACCTCTGTAGGATGAATTTCCAAAATAAAAATATTTCAGTTGGAGACATGTGCTTAAGCATTACTATGGGTGCCTTTTGCATGCTTTGATATTTGAGATACTGTACAGAATGTGCCTGTCCTAATTATTTCACTTCACCCTACTCTTTCCTAACACAAACTTTGCACTTTGTTTAAGCAATTCGACTTACCCCCGAGGAAGCCAGCTCCATTCCTGTTGTGACTCATTTCTACCAGCAGTTTCCAAATTGAGGGAGTGATTTTGAACCTCAGGGAAAACCTGGCAATAGCTGCAGATACTTTTCCTTGTAATAACCACTGGGAGGTGCTAATGGTATGGGTTAGAGATGCTGGTGGACGTGCTCTAATGCCAGGGTTTCCCCTGCCATAAGTTCTTCAGGCCAAATGCTAGCGATTTTGAGTCGGAAAACCCCAATGTTAGGAAAGAAAACAAATGCTCCCAACCTCCTAGCACCTATGGCATACCAGTGAATTCCAGTTCTTGGTGATGTTCCTCTCAAGAACACCAGAACATCTAAAGCTGAAGTGGGGAGCACAGATCAAGGAGTTATCTTGTGCAAAATGTGAGATCTGTTATTAAATTCAGAAATTCTTTTGAAATTTTTTTCACTGTGTAAATTATCACTTTTTTCTATTTATTTTCAGATAATTACTTAAGGAGTAGCCCAAATTCTATCTTTGATAGGATGCTTTCTCTGTCCACAGTCTCTCACTCATCTAAAGGTTTTATAATGTATTTATAGTTAGGTGACCCAGTTTAGTGTCCGTGCATATGTGTTTTATCTACACAACTGAAGTATGGAATATTCTCAGGATAGAAAGGCAGTACTTTTCTATCTATGCCACAGAGGACAGGGCTTTCAACTCTTAGCAAGTGCCCCATAAATCACATTTGATTAACACAGTTTCCAAGAAGTAAGAATTTTGTTCAAAATCACTATTTTATATGAAGAGTCAACTACAAAAGATAACTAAATGGAAGAAAAATATGTCATTTTAAAAATTATTATTATTATTTTAGTACCAGCCACCCTTAGTTACTCAGGAGTCTAAGGCAGGGGGATCACTCAAGTCCAGTTCTAGGCTGAAGTGTGTTATGTCCAGCAAGTATCAGCACTAGGCTGTAGTGTACTATACCCACCAAGCATTGACTACCTAGGGCAGGAGACCTCCAGGTAGCCTCAGGAGGGGTGAGCCAGCTCAGGATGGAAATGGGAGAACCTCGTGAACTGCTCAGTAGGTCATGTGCTTTAGGGATGCTAGCTAATGATGTTCATGTTACTCTGGACCTATTTTCACTAAGGGAATGGTGATTTATTATGTTTTTATAGATTTATAGCTCATATAGTTTACAAGTTAATCTGGTGGAAAGGTAGAACCAACTGCGTGGTTTAGGATTTCTTGGCTCTAGGTAAGCACCTATCTGATGTACTTACTGTTGTTTGGGCACCATGTCAACATCCTTTAGAGGTAATTCCCACTGATGCTTTCTCAATGCTCTTGATGTTTTTGAAAACTCGAGAAAGTTTTCTAGAGTCAGTGTCTCATTGATTGCAGACTCAACTCAATTTCAAAGTAGAAAAGCAAGTCGTGAGTGTATTTGCTTGCATTCTACAATTTGTTTTCTGTACTCAGATGTGACAGCAATTCCCAAGACAAGAGGTCCTTTGTTTATGATTAAGACATTTTCTATCCCACACTGATCCCCAGGATAGAATTATGGGTAATCATTTTACAGGGACTACTCTCTTTGTTCCTCAGGCAAGCATTCCCTTAGGACAGTGTGCCAATTAATGTCCCAATTAAAGTGCATTCTAGTCACTAGACTGACCCCAGAGAGCTGTGACATGCCTCCAGAAGCCAATAAAAAGTATTTTTTATTAACACGTACGGAAAGAAGCTTCCTGTAGTGGAGAAGATTCACAACTGACTATGATCAACCAAGCATTAGTTTTAATAGAAAAGAAACAAAATGGGATTTATAGGACAATCTAAATGCTCCTAGTTAGTTTTCTTTATGCATGGAGACAGAGGGTGCTTGTGTGCAGGAGAGATGCACATACCTGTGTGCACATATCTGGAGGCCAAAGAAGGAAGTCAAGGGTTTTCCTCTATCACTCTCAACTGTATTCTCTGAACAGAAGTCTTTCAATGAACCCGAGGTTCACCATTTTAGTTAGAATAGTGGGCTGGTTGGCAAGATCCCAGTATCTAAGTGTCTGTCCTCTGACACTGGGATTGCAGACGTGCATGGCCAAACTTGTTTTTATATGGTTACTAGTGATTTCTTTAGACTATGGAGCTCCTGTCTTCACAGTAAGTAAACTCATCCACTGAACCATCTCCCCAGCACTATTTTTCCTTCTGAACAATTATCCTCCGCAACCTCCTGCTTGGTTTGCATTTTTAATTATTCTCAAGCTATGCAACAAACTGATGCCAAAGCAAAAAAGAAGCGTTTCTGTTCTGCCCAGAAAAAAAATTTATCTTCTCTAACTTCGAAGAGAAAATTTTGAAATGAAATTTGATTAATGCTTGTTGAAATGGAGGTTACCTGTTGGCTAGAGGAGCTTGAGATACGCTCCCATTGTATGGAATAGGAGGCTTGGTGTGTCTAATCAATTCATGTTTTGTTTGGTATTATGGAGTATACCAGTTCTATCTCCACCATAATTTCATGAATGGAAACTGAGTTTATTAAATGCATAGTAAAATCATAGAACACCAGAAATCAACAGACATGGAAGGAAAAATTCTGGGTTTGCTTTTTGCTTTTGTCTCTTATCTATACTCAACCATTTTATCATCAAAAAATAGACAGTTGAATTAACTGTGGTGCCAGGATTCATGATGTTGCACAATTCTGTCTTTATAATTTCAGGGCCAGGTTGTGATTTTTATTGCCTAATTAAAACAGCTTACACCTGCTGTTTAAAGCAGGAAAATCAGATTTCCTTGGCAAAGACGTATAGTGGCAGAGCTGACTAGCTGGTCTATGCCAACATTCCAAACCTCATGCATTTTCTCTTTATATCTGATAGTCTTGTTGGAGTCTGGGCAAGCTAATTTAAACAATACAGTTCTTATGAAAGTGTGGTTTGCATAAATAGCCATTGGGTGGCAGTACCTTCAAACCTGGCATCTGAATGAACCACCCAGAAATCGACGATTCTGAAAAGCCTTTGGAGATCAATTTCTTTGTTTGGCATTGGGTGCTACACAGGTCTAGTTAGCTGATATTATTTATGAGTATGTTACTCTCCATTAGAGAAGCCAGGAAACTGTTCGAAGTGCCTTAACAAAACCATATATCCATGTGAGTTTAGAAGAGGGAAGGGGGACTGGAAGACTATAACTGCTTACCCCCCAAATATGCAAGCAATAACAGACAATACTTACTGTACCATGGTGTCACCCTGCAGAAATGTATCCTTAAGTTTTCTGCAAAAAAAGACACCTGGGAAAGCCAAAATAAGGAGGCTATTTGCATCTAGCGAAAGGGAAAGAAGCAGAACTCAAGAAAATCTTCCCTTTGCTTGTGCCTGCCCCATTTCATTACATTCTCAACTAATGAGAACACCACCACTTACTTCCTATGACTGTATCTTCAGATGCAAAATGTGATGCATGCTTCTTCTCTAATGGGACAGGAATGGGAAGTAAGAGGGAGATTGGTAGCTAATTAGCTGCTATTAGAAAATCAAGGGGGAAATCGAAGAAAAGAGTTAGTTATATTGTGTCAATATTAGAAGAACGACATTAAGGAATGACAAGATGATGCTCTCTTACAGAAATATCCATTCAGCCAGTGCGGGGGGTGGGGAGAGAAAGCATATGAAGGTCTGGCAAACTAATATTTTATTCCTGGCTGAATGATCAATGAACTTGGGAAAATGGCTTAAACTTTTGGATCCTCAGTTTCTTCATATCGAGGCAGCAGACCATGGATTTCAGGTCAATGTTGTCAGTGAAGGATTGAGTAAGGTGCTGTTTGCAAATCAACACTCATCTGACACTGTGTACATGCTCAGTCTCATTGGTTTGCAAGAGATGGCCTTCTGACGACATTGAATAATTTAAAACTTGCATAATTCAAGACAATGTTCCCCAAGGCAATGAATGTAAAGTAGAATCTGTTGCATTTCATGTTCTATGCATCCATTAAGACTTTATTAGTATTTTTCTTTCGTCCTATTTAAAATTCATATAATCTAAGTTCATGTAGAGGGGAATCTCATTGTAGTAAACATCCTGTACGTCATAAAACCTGATGTCCTGGTACAAAGAAATAGAATAATCATTACCATCAATAAAGAACTTTTGCCTCACAACGCTGATTTATTTATCTCTTACTATAATGATAAGTGAGTTTACTTTTTAACTTTACCAAAATGAGGCAGTCAATATTTGAGCTGCAAATCACAATTAACCTGGATTGACCTCAAACTCTGCTTTGCTAGTTCATTGTCCTCTGGGGGAACTTCTGTCTCTCTGGGGCTGAGTCTGGAATTGCTCATAGACTGTGGTTTCACTCAGTGACACCATCTACAGTGAACAAAAGGTGAGAAAGTCCATGCAATGGCATAGGTATGTAAGAAGGAGGAGAAGTGTTAACTTTCAGCCACAGAAGATTATGAATGTTCAAAGATGAGCACAGAGATAACATGCTCTCTCAGCAGTTCATGCCATGTGTTCTCGGGATATTGTTTCCATTTATCTATTTATTTATTATTTTACAAACGTCACCTTAACCTAGGTTCTGGCTTTACATTTATAAGCAAGGGAGAAGAAAAAAAGAATATTCATTTTAAAAATTCTCCTCGGGGGTTGGTAATATAGGTCGGTAGAATGGGCCGCACAGGCTCATATATTTGGGTATTGAGTCCTCAATTGATGGAACTGTTTGGGAAGAATTTAGGAGGCATGTCACTGGAGGCAGACTGTGAGGGTTCAAAAGACCATTTCTAGTGGGCTTTTCTCTGCTCCCTACTTGCATATCAAGGTGTGCACTCTCATCTCTTCCTGGATGCCATGCCTTTGCTCCACCATCATAGACTTTAACCCTCTGAAACCATACACATAATTTAAATATTTTCTTTTATAAGTTGCCATGATCCTGGCATTTTGTCACATCAATAGGAGAGTAACTAAGACAAAACTCAAGCTGATTTTTGAGATGACTGATGGGTAAGCTATAGCAAATGCAGAGAATGCAGGATTGTGGGCTGTAATCCATGGCTGTGTTAGAAGCCCAGTTTCACCTAAGGTGATAAAAAATGGTCATTTCCTAAAGAATGTCTTGACTCTTATATTAACTCTGGGGGGACAATAAGTCTTCTCTTTGTAATAAGATTCTTTACAATGCACTTGAGTCCTTTTACCACTGGGATGTAGCAGCCTGAAGCTAATGACAAGATTTCCAGTTGCATCTCTAAAGAGCATTTAGCATATGAGACCATGGTACACATACTATTTCAGTTGGATAGCAATGTCAGTGGTAGCAAAGAAGCTTTACTATCCAGTCTATTTCCTGTGGCCTACTTTACCATCAGCACTATATTTTAATGTGAACTTATGGTGGAAGCTTGAGGCCAGTAAGGATATCTCCATGGGAGCCAACTTGACAGAAAGCGCGCTTTCAAAGCTAGTGTCTTCTAACCTAAAGCTCTTGAAACGAACCAGCTACTTTGCTATTTCATGCTTGCCAAAGTGAAACTGAAATGGAAAGATTCCAGAGCCCCACCAAGTTTCAAGTTCCACGTGGAGAGAAAAGGAAAACATGAAAACTCAATCAGAGATTGGGAATTAATGTGTAATGAAAGCCCCTGGCGATGTTGGTGACCTTAATTTTTGTTAGTATAAGTCACCTAAGCTCTTGTTCCAGCTGCTTCCATTTCCTGCAGTGACGCAGCATTTTGATGCTACTCAGCTCCACATTTTCCTGCTTACCCCACAAAATACAAAACCCACAACTAAAAACCTACCACCACCACTACCAACAGCAACAATATAAAAAACAAAAACAAAACAGAAGCACAAATCACTCATTAATAATTAGAAGCATATTTGCAATAGACACTAGCCTGGGGGAGCCTCTATTGGTAATTAAAAAAATCTGCACGCCATTTTTCCACGGGGCAGGGAACTCCGACTGCTCTTCGGACTGGAGAGGGAGGAGGAGAAAAGTGTGGGGAGGGGGAGAGGGGCAGGAGGAGGGGGAGGGAAATGGGAGGCTGGGAGGAGGCGGAAATTTTTTTTTCTTTTCAATAAAAAAATAAATAAAAAAAGAAAAAAATCTGCAGGCCTCTTGAATAAAATGACATGAATAAACATGTACACTTTGTGAAGAAATAAAAAAGCCCGTGCTATCAGGTGGTATGATTATTATTTTGACAGTATGGGAGTACACCACATAATTGAAAGATAAATTGGTGGTGTGAAAAGATTTGTGTTGGATAAAAAACCCATTGCCATTGTTCTTGAGTTCTCTGTAGTCCTCAGTGTCCGCTATGTTCAGCAAGTCCGGTTTTATCCCATGCTTTTTCAGACTCAGGCCAGCTGGCCTTGGTGAATTCCCGAAAGAACATCCC
>NC_022026.1:44287540-44308663 GCF_000317375.1 Microtus ochrogaster | reverse complement strand
GTGGAGGGCGGTGGCGGGGAGGAGGCGGAAATCCTCAATAAATAAATAAATTAAGGAAAAAAAAAGATTGGAGGGGGGTGGGGGAAGGGTGTGTGAAGGGAGTGAGAGGGAAGTGGGAGGAGGGGAGGAAGTGGGAATTTGGATTGGTAATTTTTTTAAAGTACTAAAATAAAATAATTTCTTCAGTGCAAAAAAAAAAAAAGATTTGTGTTGGGCTCGTTGAGCACACAGTTTCTAATATATCACTTGCATGTATCTGATTGAGAGAGTGCAAATCAATTTGAGTCTCTTGGTAGAAATTAGTCACGTAGTAGTATTACAGAAACGGAGAGAAGGCAGCAGAGTTATGAAGGAGGCAGCAGTGAGAAGGGGCCAAAAATATGGGTCTTGGATCAGTCACTGATGGAGTGTGCAAACTTAGTCACAACATTCCTTCTCCCTTGACCCCACTTTCCTCTTTCTGGGATTCTTCTTTGCAAGATCTTGGGATGCAAAGAAAAGAAAAACTGAAGGGAGAGGAAACCAAGTCAACAGTAGGGTGGAGTTCCAATGTATCAATAGGATAGGACCTGGCAGCCCTAAACACAGCCTCTAGGCCCTCCTCCCTGCCTTCTTAACACTTCCAGCCTCCTCTGATAATAGACATTCTTTGAATATCTCTACCTGTCAGGGTAGAATTTACCTAAGTTGGGAAATTACTTGTTTAGAAGCAAATGGTACTTCTCAAAACAATCAAACAAACAAACAAACAAAACAAAACAAAACAAAACAAAACAAAACACATGTAATACCATAGTAAGTCTTTCTATGACAAGGAGGCAGAGGGATAAAACAGATTCTAAGTGTTGCACTTTGGGTGTCCTAATCCTGCCTTACTTCTTACCAGATGGATAACTTGGCAGGACACTCAATGACTCTGCGTCTCATATTTATCAAATGAAAAATAAGGATAATAAGTAGAGCCCACCTAACAGATTTGCTGTAAGAACTTAAGTGTATTTGGAATAACAAGTAGGCAGAACTTAGAACTAGGCCTGGTATCTTCTAAGTGCTCAAGCATGGTAATTCTCATCATCATGGTGAAATTAGCCACTTACGTTTCTATAATATCATTAGAGTCAATGCTTTGAGTACTGCAAATTAGGAAGATTAATTAATAGTTTCATCCAATTTAAGATCTTCATTAAAGTTAAATGTGAGAGTCAGTCTCCTGTGACTTTCTCCTGGATAGAAGCACTTAGGAGATTTAGGAGCAACTGTTCGGTCTTGAAGTCAATGTTGTCAGTGTTGGGCAGCAGATGGATAATTTTCCTTCAAAGATTCTTATTTTAAAATTACCCTTTGGCCTGAACAGCTGGATTTTACCTTTAAATATCAGACTATTAATTTTCAAAACAACTGAATGAATGACATTATGCCTTTGGAATTTTAAATATATCTGGTATACATTCCAATTTAGATTCTATTTATTAGAAGTAGATAGATGATTTTACAATTCATAATTAATTTTGATCTTTGCTAAAACCTCAAGCTTTCTTTCTCTACATGTATAAGTAATGTGGGTGAAATGGAAGGTATGCAACCAATAATGAATAACATGCAAATATTGTTTGTATAATTTTAACCAGTATACTCTAACATTAGGAAGCACATCGGCACTATGAATAATTGTTATTATATGTGTTGCATAGAGCATACTGATTTTTCAAATTTTTAAATATATCATTCATTTAACGTATACATATGATTGTGAAGAGAGTAGATATCAAACTCCTAGTAAATCCTCAGGTTGTAAGGTGCTGAACAGAAAGGAAATGATTGTAATTTACAGAACGAGGGGTAGGAATATGCTTTCACAGTAGGAATAAGGCTGAGTTCAGTATCACACCAGCTTTGCTTTTACTAGCTTCTTTGATGCTGGAGAAATCCCTCAATATAGATTCACTATGAGTTTGATATCTACTTTGCTCATTCCCACTAATTCCCCTATGGTGATTTGGGTTATTTAAAGCTAACTCCTAGAACAGCAATCATACCACTCCAGAGCTGAGGCACATCTAAATCAGCTAATGAAACTTATTTCTTTAGATGAAGGAAGGAAAAGGAAAACTCATGACTGAGTTTGGATGCCTGCTAGAAACTGATTGCTTGTATTCCCAAAGCACAGCTAGGCACAGAAGTGGAGGAGGTGCTTGGAAGATTTATTTAGGCAAATAAGTTCCTTTTGGGGTATATGTTGTGAAAAATTTAATTGATAGTCAAAGTTCATTGATAATTGCTTTCACAAAACCAATATTCAATTGTGATCCACCTAATCAATTGGAATTTCCACTGTGAAAAGACAAAAAAGAAACAATTAAAGACGTGTCTACATTGGACCCAGAGGAATAATATGAAATTACTGGTGCCATCAGAGTTAGGGTAGTGAAGTGGGGCAAAGGTGTGTAGGGAATGTTAGTAATCAACTCTTTGCCATCTTTCCTGTTGCACTGGGCCTGATGCTGTACTCCTGATTCACATTTGACTACCAACATGATAGATTGTCAGTCTCCTGCAAGAATCTCCAGCCTGTCCTTAATGTTTCTAGCCATTTTCTCTGTCTGATCAGCTATCTTTACTATGGGAAATTTTAAAGTAGGAAAACAAAGGAAATATTTATCTAGCCATTCAGCAAATTATTCTGATGTCCTCTTAGGAGCTGGAACCTGGCATGTTTTCTTAGGAGCTGGAACCTGGCATGTTCTGAGGATGTGACACTATCTAAGACATAGTCCCTGTTCTTAAGAGCCTTATATGAATGGGCCAAGGAAATATGCAGTTATAATCTGGTGCAACATTTGAAAACACCAGGAAGTACAGGAGTTAGAGAAGCAGAGAGGAAGGGAGCTTGATAGGCTTTGGGGTGTTCAAGATTTGAAAAAAGAAATGTCTTCCAAATCTATCTAGTACACTAAATAAACATAAATTTAGAGCAAATGGAAGACCCATATCACACAATTCTACTACATAAACATTTGTGAATGGCTGCAATTGGCAGTTTTCTAGAAAAACACAATTTATAAGAACTGATCTCAGAAAAGATTTTTTAAAGGGAAATTAGTTGAGTCATTATAGGAATCGTCTTGAAAATGCCTCAAAAAGTTGAAAATGGAACTTGCATGTAATCCAGTTATGCACTTCTGAGTACATATTCGGAAGAATAAACATCAGCTTACTATAGAGAGTTGGAAATATATGAGTGTTCCAGCACAATCCACAATAGCAAGTTATGGAATCAATTGGCTTAGGCATCAATCAACAGAAGAATGGATAAAGGAAAATGATGTTTTTATTCAGTCGTTAAGAATGACATTATCTAATGTACAGGAAAATGGGTGGAACTAGTTGAATATGTAAGGGATGAGAATAGCTAAAACAATCCTGTACAATAAAGGAACTTCTGGAGGCGTCACAATCCCTGACTTCAAACTCTACTATAAAGCTATAGTAATAAATATAGCTTGGTATTGCCATAAATACAGACACGTGAACCAATGGAATTGAATTGAAGACCCTGTAATTAATCCACATACCTATGAACACCTGCTTTTTGACAAAGAATTCAAAATGGTACAAGGGAAAAAGAAAGCATATTTAACAAGTGGTGCTGGCATAACTGGATGTCAACATGTAGAAGATTGCAAATATACCTATATCTAGTGCCATGTACAAAACTCAAGTCCAAATGGATAAGGACCTTTACATAAATCCAGGAATATTGAATGTGATAGAAGAGAAAGTGGGAAGTAGCCCTGAATGCACTGGCACGGGAGGCCCCTTCCTAAATACACCCCAGTAGCGCAGACAGTGAGAGAAACAATCAATAAATGGGACCTCCTGAAACTGAGAAGCTTCTGTAAGGCAAAGGACACAGTAAATAATAAAAAAATGACAGCCTACAGAATGGGAAAAGATCTTCACCAACCTCACATTTGACAGAAGGCTAAACTCCAAAATATACAAGAACTCAAGAAACTTAGACATCAAAATACAAAATAATCCAGTTAAAAATGGGGTACAACTTTTGGGTATATACATAAAGGACAGTTTATCATACCACAAGGATGTGTGCTTCAACTATGTTCATAGCAGCATTGCTTGCCATAGCCAGAATCTGGAAACAACATAAATGCCCCACGACTGAAGAATGGATAAGGAAAATGTGGTACATTTACACAATAGAGTACTACTCGGCAGAAAAAAAATGACATCTTGAAATTTGCGGGCAATTGCATGTGTCTAGAAAACATCATATTGAGTGAGATAACCCTGACCTAGAAAGACAAATATCACATGTACTCACTCATAAGTAGCTTTTAGATATAAAGCAAAGAAAACAATTCACAATCCCAGAGAATCTAGACAACAATGAGGATCTTAAGAGAGACATACATGGATCTAATCTACATGGTTAGTAGAAAAAGACAAGATCTACTGAGTAAATTGGGAGCATGGGGACCATGGAGAGGGTTGAAGGGGAGGGAGTAGGAAGGACGGGTAGCAGAGAAAAATGTAGAACTCAATAAAATAAAAAAAATGGGGTAGAGAACTAAACAGAGAATCCTCATCAGAAGGATCTCAAATGGCTGGAACAAATTTAAGGAATAGCTCAACATCCTTAATCATCAGGGAAATGAAATTAAAATGTCTCTGAGATACCATCTTACATGTGTCAGAATGGCTAAGATCAAAAGCATTGCAGACAGCCTATGTTGCAGAGGATGTGGTGTCAGGGAGCCACTCCTCCACTGCTGGTTTGCTGGAGTGTAAACTTGTACAGCCACTTTGGAAACCAGTATGGCGGTTTCTCAGAAAGTTGGGAATCAATCTACCCCAAGACCCAGTGATAACACTCCTGGGCATATGCCCAAAGGACACTCAATCATCTACAAGGGCACTTGCTCAACAATGTTCTAGCAGCATTATTTGTCATAGCCAGAACATGAAAACAACATAGAATGCTCCTCAACTGAAGAATGGATGAAGAAAAAGTGGTATATTTATACAATGAAGTATTACTGAGCTCAAAAAAACAATGGCATCATGAAATTTGAAGGCAAATGGATGGAACTTGGAAAAAAAAGTCCTGAATGAGGTAACCCAGACTCAGAAAGACAAACATGGTATATGCTCACTCGCAAGTGGATACTAGTTGTAAAGCAAAGAATAACCAGAATATAATCCCCAGCTCTAGAGAAGCTAGGTAACAAAGAAAACCCTAAGAGGGGCACATGGGAAGGAGAATTAGATGAGATCTCCTGGGTAAACTGAGGGCAAGGGGAGTAGTAAAGGAGAAGGGATTGAGATGAGAACATGAGGTAACGAAATGGTCGAGGGGGAGGAGGGATGGAGTAGGAGAGCAATGAAAGAGAGATCTTGATAGAGGGTACCACTATCAGCTTAGGGAGAAACCTGGTGCTAGGGAAATTCCCAAGAATCCACAACAATGACCCCAGCTAAGACTCCTACCAATAGTGGAGAGAGAGCCTGAACTGGCCTTCCCCTGTAATCAGATTGGTGACTACCCTAACTGTTATCATAGAGCCTTCATCCAGTAACTGAGGTAACCAGATGCGGAGATCCACAACCAAGCACCAGGCTGAGCTCCAGGAATCCAATTGAAGAGAGGGAGGAGGAAGTATATGAGCAAGAGAGGTCAAGACTGTGATAGAGAAATCTACAGAGACAACTGAAACTCAGGAACTCTAGACCAACATCTGTGGAGCCTCCATTGTGCCGAACCAGGCCCTCCATATTTGAGAGACAGTAATAAAGCTTGGACTATCTGTAGGGAACCCTGGCAGTAGGACCAGGATCTATTGCTGGTGCCATGAGCTAGCTTGTTGGAGCCCATTCCCTATGATGGAATGCCATGATCAGCATTAATGCAGTGGGGAGGGGCTTGGTCCTGTCCCAACTTAATGTGTCAGAGTTTTTTGACTTCCCATGGGAGCCCTTGCCCATCGGGAGGAGTGAATGAGGAGTGGGTAGCGGGGAGGTGAAGTATTACTGAGCTCTAATGGGAGGAGGAGGAATGGGAGAGAGAACGGTGCATAGAATGTAAAATGAAATTAAAAAACAATTTAAAATAAAAAACAACGAAAAAATAATTTAAAAATGTAAAGGATAGAAGGGAGATAAAAGGCTAATAGAAAGGGTGGATACAGTCAAAGCGTATTATATTTATATACAGAAATATCATAATGAAACTCATTCTTTTGTATAATTAATATGCACCAATATAAAAATCTCAGTAGGATAAACATAAAAATGAACAATTGGCTAAAAATGCAAGATAATTTCTTAAAAGAAATAATGACATTTCTTCAAAGGTTATTTTGTTTCAGAATATAGTTGCACTATTATTTCCTTAGATAAACTAATATTGTTTCCTTAGATAAACTAATAAGTATTGTAATAATATATGTTCTTATAACAAATTATCCTAGCACTATTAATTAAATTCCACCTATTCATAGTTTATTTTACTTTAAATGCTTTGTTGAATTGTTTGCTATATAACATTTTATCAATAAATGCATAATATTTCCAATCATGAACCTCCCAAATTTATTTCCTATTTTGTCATATAGCATTTCCAATTTACTTACAAACCAGATAATTGATGCTTCCCTTATTTTTTCTTGACTGGATAGCTGTGAAGTTGTTATTGATCTCTTAAATAATGCAGATCCTATCATGATCTATCCTTAGTGGATGAGCTAGCTTGTTGGAGCCCATTCCCTATGGTGGAATGCCATGCTCAGCCTCAATGCAGAGGGGAGGGGCCTGGTTCTGCCTCAACTTAATGGACCAGGCTTTGTTGACTCCCCATGGGAGGCCTCATGCTCTGGGAGTAGTGGATGCTGGGTGGGCTGTGGGGAAGGCAAGAGGAAGCAGGACATGGGGTGGGAGGGAGAACTGGAGTTGGAATACAAAATGAAATTAAAAAATAGTACAGGTCCGCAATTTTCTACCCAAATTCGTTATGGCAAGATGCACTTTGGAATTCTGAATTTTCTGGATTATATAGAAGGCTGTATGGTGTTTAAGCTATAGATTTTATAAGATGGATCCTAGCCAGAGCTGGGGAAGTACCAAGTTATTAAAACACCACAATCCCCCCCCTCAAAAAAAAACTGATGACATAATTTTTAAGAGCTCTATTCCTGTTCAGCTCAAGCTTTGCTACTAAATGAGGTCTGTTCTTTAACTTTCTTGTTTCTGAACAGTTTGAATTTTGAAGTTGTAGGTGAGGCATGTTCGGCCTAAGATCTTCTCCACTGTGCGTGGATTAACACTAGCCTTGGTGGATGTTGGGGATTCTGTGCCGAGTACCCAAGCAGGCTCTTCGACTGCTCATTCAATTGAGTGTTGTAATTCAATGCAGTACACATTCTCTGAAGATTTTCTCTATGCCAGACACTATTCTAGATGCTGTGGGAGATTTAAAGAAGATCAGATACGTCTCTATTAGCCAGATTGTGGTATCATATTAAAGCACCCTAGTTAAGTGACTTAAACAACAGATATTTGTTTTCTTGTGTTTTTTTTAAGGTTTGAAGTATGAAGGCAAGATGATGACAGGATTCATTTTCTATGAAGGTCTTCTTGGCACTTCCTCTTCACTTTGACTTCATGTGACCTGTTTGTACATACACAGAGGATGTGAACTTTGGGTGTCTCCTGTTTGTCCTATAAGGCTGTCACACCATTTGACATCAATAAACGTTAATTACATCTATAAAGTCTCCATCTCTAAAGAAAGCTGTATCTGGGGAGCTAGGGCTTGAACACAAGAATTTTGAGAAGACAGCTTCATCCCTAGGAAGCTCTTTCCCTCATATGGCTCACAGTCTAGTTGTACATTAATATATAAGGACTGATAATAGATGTTTCAGATATTTCAGTCAACACTCCTCACCATTGTTGCTTCTAGCTTCTGTAGTGAGTAAGGTTATCAGGGTAGTAGGAGCATGTAGAAGAAGAGACTTTATACCAAGAATAACTTTCAAAATCATGTTATCAGTGACCTGTTTTCTCCAACTGGATCCCGTACCTTAAAAGTCTCATCACCTCCCAATAACCAGCTAGGCCATAGGACCCAAATAGCACTGTCAACTGGGACCAAGTGCTTAACACAGGGGCCTGCAAATAATATTTTATATTGAACAGTAACATTCTACACTTGTTCTTCTTCAAGCTCCTGGCTATCTTATAATGCAAAACACATTTAATTCATCTTACGAGTCCTTAACAATTTGAACACCATTCAAAGGTTCAAATCTTCATGAGACTTGAGGCAAAATCCTAGTCATGGGTACCATTTTGTCTCCCTGGTCCTAGGCAATAATAATTCTCAGTCTGGGATGAGACAGAAAATCTTGGTTTGCTACATAGTGTTTTGAGCCCATTTTCTTAAGTGAGACACAAATTAAAATGATCCGTTCTTTTAAGATGGAAATCAGCTATGAATTCATCTTTTCTGCAACCTAATAAAAACATTATGTAATAATATCCTAATATTCTAAATTCTTATCAAAGTTAACTTACATTTTTGATAAAAGTGTTCAAAAATATTAATTTGAGGTAAATTTATGATGTTCACATGAATTGGACTTTTGTTTAATGTAGAAAGACTCATGTAATTATAACTAATATCAGGAATAAGACTGGAATGCTTGTGTTGTAACTGAGGCAGATATTCGGTCAATTAGACAACCCAACTTTACTAAAGGCATAGAATTTAGAAAACAAAAGATAATATTACAATCATTATAGCAATTGATCCAGAAAAATCAAGACAACCAAATGAAATATTTACTAAAAGTATTAAGAAAATTCAGCAAAAGTACCAAATTAATATATAGGAATCAACTTTCATTTATGTAAAATACTATAAATAGTAAATTAATAACAATAGCAATGTAAAAATAGTAAAATAATTGAATTAACAGGAAATGTAATAGCACATTAAGGATGGTTTTAACAAATCAAAAGATGGTTCATGTTTGGACAAGAGAAAGTCTAACATCAGAAGTGTTAATCCTTTTGTAGGTTAATATTTCTCTAATGTGTTGAGAATCAATTTATAAAATGTTTACTTGTTGAGAGTGATGCACTTAGGAACTCTACCAATAAAGTATTTAGTTGGGGAAGATTAAAAATGCATTATATGGACATTCACATTAGTGTATTGTCCATATGTAAAAGTAAATAAATATTTTTATAATTGTGTGCAATGAAAATTCCAAAATCTGAGCGTTAATATTTTTGGGAGCAGGGGCTGAAATTCTTACCAGGGTAACTTAATTTTCTATTGCTATTCACATCTGAAAATGCAGTATTAAAAATGAATTAGCTTAAGTGAATTGTGCTGCTCATCTTTCTGTGCAATAATATAAAATCTGAAGTGAAGGAAAAAATAGTAACTAAGATTTCTGGATTTTGAAAACAAAGTGCTTCCTCTTTTAAATAAAAATAACCTAATTGATGTTGAATTCTCATTAGTAGATCTTTCCTGTATGTGGGTTCGCATGAGTGTATGTGTTTTGTTCTACTTAATAAATTCAAGAAAGAGAGATCTTGGAATATATAATTAATTTTTATTTATCATAAATCAACAGAAGAAATTATAGTGACAAACTGGGGAATAGTCAGGTGTTCTTACAGTTTAATTGTATTTGCCTAATTATTCCACTTGCTTAAATATGTGCTGAAAATTAGAAGTGATAAAATATTTATATAAGTATTACCTTTATTTGAACAAAACAGCTAGTTTTAATGAACCACAATCTTAGGATAATAATCTTGGAAAGTATTAGTAATCTCTAAAAAGATAGAGAATTCTTAGATTGTGGATGATATTGACAAATCTGTCTCACTTTTTAATTAAGTTTTGACAAAGTTATTTAGTCCTTAGACTTCATTAGTTTATTTTAACTCTGTCTGACAGCTGTAGACTTCTTCCCAGGTGGAAGAACACCCTTGTGTATTTTCTTTTGGATACCATTTATCTGGTTGCTGAGCTTTAAGAAGCTGACAGCTCTGATCACTACGAGTCATTCTCTTAAAGCAAGTGTAACCACAACAAGTTTGTACAGCTAAAACTATGGAAAAGGCTGGCACAGTGCCAAGAGTCTTAGGCCATAGTTGATCCTTTAATCTGGTTGATGCTTGGTAGAAAATTGGTGTAGGATGTCCATCTGTCCTTGTGTTTCTTTCATTGGTTAATAAAGAAACTGTTCTGGGCTCCTGATAGGGCAGCACTTAGGTAGGTGGAGAAGACAGAACTGAATTCTGGGAGGAAGAAAGCAGAGTCAGGGAAAAGCCATGGATCCTCCACCTGAGACAGACACTGGTTAGAATTTTGCTGGTAAGCCACTGCCACATGGCGATATACAGATTAATGGAGATGGGTTAAACTAATATGTAAGAGTTAGCCAATAAGAAGTTAGAGCTAATGGCCAAACAGTGTTTTAATTAATACAGTTTCTGTGTGGTTATTTCGGGTGTAAGCTAGCCAGTAGTCCAGACGAACAAGCAGCTCCCTCCCTACAACAGAACATGGAAGCTTTCTAAACACATTGAAATACTTTTAAAGTTGAGCAACTTAAGGTCTTTTTGTAAGGGTAAAATACTTCCTGTTTAAAGTATATTAATTAGCCTCATGAAATCATGGGATCATTCATTCAAATAACATCATCGAAGATTAGTAAAATACAGTATTGTCTATTATATCTTGAGACTGGAGATAGGGATAAAAGCATAAGTAAGATTTGGTCTTGTCAAATAATTTATAGTTTAGAAAATGAAAGAAGAGCTATATTTTTTATTCATGCATGTTTTTCTTTAATTATTATTGCTTTATATATACATACACACATACACACATATAAATTTACACATACAACTTGCTGAATGTATTTAGTGTTGTACATATGAATGTAGTCGGAGTTAAATGCTCAGGAGTGAATAACATATTAGTGTGCTTGACAGTCTAAAAAATACCGATTCTTCCTCTGCACCTACTAGTTGCCTATAGCTCTTCATCTATCAGTGGAGACTTGTGAAATTGTCCCCATCCACTTAGCTGTGCCAATTGGTATTGTCATTCTTCAGGTCTTGTCTAGGCATCCCTATTTTTGACATTTCATAGGTGTATCTTCCCTGCTGTGTGTAGAGGACATAAAGTCGCAGAAGTTTTTTTGTTCCTCTAGTTCTTACAAGTTTTCTTTCCCCTATTCCATGGTGCTTCCTGAGCCTAGGATGTAGGGATTGTGTTGTACACGTATCAGTGGTTCTTTGCATTTTGACCAGTTGTGCCTCTCTCTGTAAGAGCAATATTCAGTCAGAGATGTTAGTCTGTATACTGAAGAGCTGCTATTAATGTCATATTCATATATCCAGTTTCCTGGAAATCCCAATGTCTCATGAATTTTTAGACTACTCTATTCTCTTCTGTTCCTCATGTTGGCTAGTAACAGCAGCACTACAGTTGCTACAACAAAAGTAACTATTTTCTTTAAACCCTACATGCAGTGTGTCAGGAAGACATACTGACTGTACTTCTGTATATATGCAGCAGAATCGCAACCTTTGTCTCCACTTCAAGATCAGCCTCAGGGGTCAGAATACACAATGTTTCACTTTGATAACTTCAGTCGTCTACCAATTGCTATCCCTCTTCACCTCCCCTTGCTCTCTGAGTCTGTCATCCATGAAGTAGCAGCAGAAACCTTTCAAAAACATAAAACATTCAAACAGATGCTCACCTTCCTAGATATGGACGGAGGGGGGAGGACCTTGGACTTTCCACAGGGCAGGGAAGCCTGACTGCTCTTTGGACTGGAGAGGGAGGGGGAGAGGAGTGGGGGGAGGGGGAGGGAAATGGGAGGCAGGGAGGAGGCAGAATTTTTTTCAATAATAAAAAAAACAAAACCAAAACAAACAAAAAAACAAAACAAAACAAATAAAACATATTGTATGAGTTCTCTGTTCAAAACATTCCACATCTCTCATTTTACTTCGAGTATTAGTTATAATCCTTCCAATGTTCAGCAAGGATATACATGATTTGTCTCAGAAAATTATTTTGTTCTCATCTGGCTAATCTCTCTTCTATGTCCTTCTCCAGACACATTATCCCCCTTGCTGTTTTCACCTTAGGGTTTTCCCATTGGCTGTTCCTCGTGCCTAAAATAAGCTATTCAAGTTTTCTATATGTGCATTTCTCATTTTTATCTACTTTTTGCTCAAATTTCTTTTGGCTTTTCGAGACAGGGTTTCTCTGTGGTTTTGGAGCCTGTCCTGGAACTAGCTCTTGTAGACCAGGCTGGTCTCGAATTCACAGAGATCCGCCTGCCTCTGCCTCCCGAGTGCTGGGATTAAAGGCATGGCCACCACCGCCCGGCTTTCAAATTTCTTCTTAATGAGGACTTCCTTGATCACACTGTTAAAACTATACCAATTATCCCATTAAATTCTCCAGTTCCCTTACTTTGTCAAGTTTTGTCCCCATTCCATTTATTTTTTTAGTAAGATACCTTATAGTTGGATTCATTTGTTGTATATGTTGTTTATTATCTGGTACATTCTATTTGGATGTATCCTATAAGGGTTCGGCGATCTTTTATTTTTCTTCTTCTCACTGATAACTCCCAAAGGTATGTGCCACATGGTAAGTAGCTCATAAACACTTCATAATTAATTTGTAGGCTGAAACTGTATTTCCAGAATCTAGTTTACAACTAAATTTAACTAATTCTCAATTTATCATATATAGTATGTGTATAAGCATATCAATCTTGGGGCTGGAGTGGTGGCTTCGCAATTAAGAGCACTGGTTTACCTTCCAGAAGACTGGGTTTGAGTCCCAGATCATAACTGTCTAATTCTAGTTATGGGCCTCCTTTTGGCCTCCATGGACACTGCGCACATGTGGTATACAGATATATATTCAGGCAAAACACTCACACAGAGGTAATAAAATTAGAAATAATATTTTAAAAGTATCAGTCATTTAAAGTCTTTTTATGAGTTGACAATAATTAGCATTCAGTAGGATGGTAGGACTCATTACTGCTGCCAAGAGCTAGGAACCCAGCTGCCTGTGCTGTCTCCTACTTCCCTAGATTCAGGATATCCTCTAGCTGTGCATTTTGTCTTTTTCTTCCTCGCAGACTTATCATCAAGAGATGACCTCCCAGACTGTTATTTAAGTACATTCTCTATTCTTCCTCAGGCTCACTATCCCCCTTTTTTCTGTCATAGACCCTCCAGCTACTTCAGTAGGGACCGAGGGTAATGAAAACCTGAATTATAGTGACATATCAATTAGAAGATAAACTAAGAACCTAACAATGTAAACCTTTGCAGAATGATCCAAAAGTTGCTGAAAATATATTTTATGATAAAATTGCTTGGAGCAATATCAAATCACTGAAAGAAATATATGTTTAGTGGGTTGGTAACTATAACAAAGGTGCTGCCAATAACCTAAACATGATTTTGTGATGAATTGTCTTGTTTCTGCTTAACTGTTACAGGAGTTATGAAGCTCTTCTAGAGTCGGAGCCAGTAAACATTTTCAATGTAAAGGGACACACAGTAAATATTTTAGACTTTGTGGTGCAAGCAGCCTTTTATGTAACCACACAATCATCTCTGTAATAAAAAAACAGTCATAGATATATGCAAATGAATGAATATGATTATGATTCAAAAATTTTATTTTCAAAAATAAAGTAATTGATTTGGTTCTTGGGCCATAGTTTTCTGACCAAAGCTGTAGAAAATGCATGGGTTCTTAAGGAACACTGACAGAATTAGGTAACATACTGAATGACAGGCCTGGCTGTGTGGAGATCTTATTTGCTAATACTAGATTCAAATTCTGGATTTGTTTTCATTTGCCCTATCCAACTGCATAAAGAAGTTAACCACTTTCTATCTTTGATTACTCTCTCATCTTAAAGTGACAGAAATCTAACTGCATTTCAGAGGGGAGATGGCAAACTTTGAAACATACACAATATATAGCAAATCTATAAACTAAGAAACATACACAATATAGCAAATACAATGTCAGTGACTCCCGCTTTCTTCTCTCTAAGAAAGAGATTTCTGTTTCATTAGGGTAGCCAGCCTCTTCAATGCAATTAGTGAATTCAGCTTTTGCCCTGCTGTCTATATAGAATTTTCAAGATGAAGAAGCCCAAAACAGAGAATTATTTACACCAGAAACAATATAATACTATTCTAAAGTGAAAGAAGGTAATTTGCAAAGAAGAGAGAAAGGGAGCTAAGGTAAATGAAAAAAAAAAGATGAGAAGATCCATCCTTGAGTGAGTTCTAAGGTGAGACTTTCAAAGTTTTCAAGAAGTGAGATTGGATTCAACTCTCAAACACTGCTTTTGGAGGTTGGCTGGAGAGATGTGGATAGAGAGGGAAGGCTCCCAAGGAACACTACTCTGTCTTATGAGAGCAGTTCTCCTGGAACTTTTAGAGGGAATGCAATAAAACCTAAAGATACAATTTAATTTCGCAGTGTAGGACTTTGAATAAAACTATTTTATTGCTTGGCCTGTAGGCAGTCTAATTTTATGGGAGTTATGTAAGGTCAATGAGCACAGAACTTAAGACAGAATAAGAACTCAAAATAGTAAGTATATAGCCTTTAGTGTAGTAGTTAAGCCCAATGAGGGGGATATAAGAAAAAGGTTCATAAAAGTACGCTCTTAATCAGAATTTTGTAGGATAAGGAGGTGTTTCATTAGACAGAAGCAGTGTCACTGTGAGCTCAGATGGTGGAGTCAGAAGAGCGAGAGTTTAAGGACCAGTTGATTGACTTTGGCAAATTCCCCAAACTTTGTCTCATATACTTTCCCATTAATAAGGAAGACAATACTCAATGGATAAGGAGCGCTCAATTTAACAATAATAAAGCATTGAAAATACATATGAAATGAAATTAATGTCACTTTATATTATCCAGTGCTGTTTATAGTGTAATGATTTAACAAAACATGTGAAAAACAGTAGACTTATCATGTCACATTTATTAGTATCAACACTATAAATCATAATTTTAAGCTCCTTTAGGAGCTAACATGCTAAGGTTTTACAGTTAAGATTTCTACAATGGGGACACAAATCTATGAGTCCTAGATGGACCCCAGTAACTAAATTGTAGATAAAAAGCTAAGACATATTTTCTAAAATAGTGGCTTTAGAAGCCAGGCAGCAACAATATCAGAACTATTTAGTTTTAGCACATAGTTTGGAATCTGAGCCATCAACCAGTAACCAAGACCCAGAAAGTTGCTTTTTCTCCTGATTGTGTTTTTTTTTCTGATAAATCATGCATTATTTTAGATAGAGACATAAATTCAAAAGAAAGAAAGAGAAACAGGGGAGTGTGTCTATATGCATCTTTTCTTAACACAAGAGGGCAGGAGTAAATATGGTCTAATCAAGGTATGGCCTGAAGTCACGCATGTTTTCTCTCTATTTGCTACAGTCATGCATATAAATCTCAAAATTACATTGACAAGTAGAAAAGTTGAGCCAAGGGTAATGTCACTCTGAATATTGGTTCCTTTTGGTGGTACCAAATATTGGATATTTTTGCCTCTATGTTATTCAGATTTCACTTAAGTACTCTAAACTTTGGATAAATTCAATATTTAAAAGAATTCACTTGAATACTGCTTCAAGTACTCCTATCATCTAGCTAGACCTTCTCTATTTCTTATTTGTTCTTTTTTAATTTTATTATTATTTTATTACTTTAAAAAATTCTAATCCAAATTCCCACTCCCTCCCCTCCTCCCACCTCCTCCACACACCCTCCCACTTCTCCCCGCTCCAATCCTAAGAGAGGGCAAGAACCTGTCCCTGTGACAATTCCAAGGCCCTCCCTACTACATCTAGGTTGAGCAAGGTATACATCCAAAGAGAATAGGATTTACAAAACCCAGTACATGCAGTAGAGACAAATCTCAGTGATAGTCCATGATCCTAGAGAAGCTAAATAACAAGGTCAATCCTTATTTGTTCTTACCATGAGAATTTTATTATTAAAAGCTTTTGAATTATAAAGTCTGGGTCACTTTTTACATCATGCAAGTATGCTCAACTGTCCTCTCTTCAGAGAGTTATTCCTTGATAACATAACTGATTAAAAATCACACCACCCTTGACCTACACTACCACTCAGTTTCCAACATATCACTGTAATATATTTTCGTTTTTATTGTTTACTATTACCCATGATTCTACTGTGCTTTATATTTTATTATTTATATTTCATTATAAATTTATGAAGACAAGCCCTATTCTCTTGGAGTTACCATTACAGTCTCAAGTCCAAAACAGATTACATACCATTCATATAACACATACATGTTAAATGGATACATGTCTAAATAACAACTAGAGTAGAAAGTCATTCACATTTAACAGACAAAGACAACTTGTCTCGGTAAGACAACTTACTAAGAGGTTCAATGGTGTATCTAAGGACAAAAAGATTATGATTTACAGAATCAGAATATGAAAACTCTAATAGCTCAGTACCTCCCTCCTGACCTAGTACCCTATCAGCTATGAATATATCATTGAACAACCACTGAACATTAAACACTATACCAAAGACAATTTGAGGACTGTGTGAAAATAGGTTGTAAGTCGAATCTCAAGGAATTTGCAATCTAAAATGAACTATACATTACAGATGTTATATGTGATTACCAATATTGATTATTCTACAGAACTGTGTCTCTACTATAAAATAAAATATGTGTAAAGATTAAGAAATATGGTACTTAAGAATAATACTCATGTTAGGGTTCTTTCTCAAACCAGTTCTATCAGTCTTTAGCAGGGTGATCTTTATCTTTTTTTAAATATTTATTTATTTATTATGTATACAATATTCTGTGTGTATGCCTGCAGGCCAGAAGAGGGCACCAGACCCCATTATAGATGGTTGTGAGCCACCATGTGGTTGCTGGGAATTGAACTCAGGACCTTTGGAAGAGCAGGCAATGCTCTTAACCTCTGAGCCATCTCTCCAGCCCCGGGTGATCTTTATCTTTGGTAATTTTTCTTATTATATTTTTGTGATTTAAAACATTTTTAAAATTTAAAGATATTTTGATCATATTCCTCCCCCCTCAAGTCCTTCCAAATTCCCTCCCTCTTCCTACCTACCCAACTTTAAGTTTGTTTTCGATCAAATGAACAAACACCCAATACAACGAAACCCCCCAAAACCAAGGAAACAAAATAAAACAAGAATCCAAAAGTAAAACAAAATGAACACCCCCACCAAACTGTAATCAAATAAAAGAACACACACAGAGAGGCATACACACACACACAAATAGTGGAGTCTGTTATATGTTGGTCAACTTCTTCCAAGCATGATGCCTACTCTGGAGTGATTGATATACCTAGTGTCACTCCATTGGAGAACACTGGCTTTTCCTTCTCCCAGAGTGTAGGAGCGATAGATCAGTTGTTAACCTTTACTCTAGTGGCTAGTTTTTCATTCATTCATTTTTAAAAGTATAACTAAATAAAATATAATAATATAAAACAAAAATGATCACATCAAGGTTGCATAATATAAGCCAACAGAATGGAAAGAACCCAAAAGAAGGCACAAGAATTAGAAACCCACCATTTGCATACTCAGGAAAGCCATAAAAACACTAACCTAGAAGCAGGTTAGTGTTTATATATATATATATATATATATATATATATATATATATAATATTAAAAAATACCAGTTATATATTTATTATATTATCAATTATATTATATAAAATTAATCACAATTATATAATATTAATATATTTACTGGTTTAAAAAGAAATATATAGAGTGATTAAATGACCCCGTAATGATATTCTGCTATATTTATAGATCAGTTGCCTTTTCAGTCATCAACAGAGAATCTTATATAAGATATATAGTAGATTATACAGAATAGTTATGCAGAGGACCTGGTGAAGACCTCTATAGGGTCCATACATGATGCTTCAGAATCTGTGAGTTCATATGAGATTTGCTCATGTTGATTTAGAGGGCTTTGTTGTCTTTGTGTTCTCTCTCCCCTCTGGCTCTTATACTATTTCTATTTCTTGTGTGATTTTGTGATAGCTGAGGAGAGGGATTTGATAGAGATATAACATTTAGGACTGAACGTTTCAATGCTTTCACTCTCTGTAATGTCTCGCTGTGGGTCTCTACACATGTTCCCATCTACTGCAAGAGAAAGCATCTCTGATGATGGTTGGAAAAGGAATTGCGCTATGAGCATATCTTTAGGGGTCATTTAATCACCACACACACACACACACACACACACACACACGCACACGCACACACACACACACACACACACACACACACACAGAGTACTTTTCTTAGAGAAGTATTATTTGGTTTTTACCCTAGGTCCCTAAGCTATTTAGTCTCAGGTTCTTCGTCACCCAAATCATGTCAGGTATGGGTTCCATCTCCTGGAGTGGGCCTTAAGTCAAGTCTTACATTGGTTGGTTACTCCCACTTGCTTTGTGTCACCCTTGCCCTAGCATATCTTTCAGGCAGGACACATTTGGAGATCAAAGGGGTTATGGCTGGCTTGGTGTTTATGTTTCTCTTCTGATAGCTTGCAGGGTTCCTTCCTGTACCAAAGACGCTGAAACATACCGGTAACGGTTCCATGGAAGCTGTGCTTCTGGGAGTTGTGCAGATGCTGTCTTGAGCAATGGGGTCTTGCCATAAGTTGTGAAGAGGAACCCACCCTTTTGGTCAAAGCCTTTGAATGTGATGGAAGTAAAACTAACTTAACAAAAAGTAAAAATAATGCTCAACAGAAATACAACTGCCTCATGCTCTTGCTTGTATTTTAAAAGTAAGGGTATTGATTTCATAACATTGGGGAATAGAATGGTGGTCCCTAGAGGATTGGTAGAAGAATAGATACCAGGATGATTAAAGGGTTAGAGAATATACCAAAGTATTTAGATAAGAGGACTCAGTTTCAGTGTTCTTCAGCCTAGTGGTTGACTATGGTTCATAATTCATTATATATTTATAAAGATTAGAAGATTTGATCATTACACAGTATCCATACATATTTGACATTGTGTCCCAGAAGTATGTATAATTATTATATCAAGTAAAATGCTTAACGATGCTAACATGCCTAAGAACCTGAGACTACATAGTCCTTGGGCCTAGGGGTAAAATTCAATACTATCATTCTACTAAAAAAGAACATATCAATAAAATGACTTTCTTATAATGACATCCTTCTACACCTACAGATCAGAAACTCATTTAGCCGTCATCAGAGAAGTTTCCTTTTGCAGTAGATTGGAAATGAATATAGGGACCCACAACTAAACAGTATTCAGAGACTGTGAGACGTAGGCTCACTCAGCCTTAAGTAGGATGTCTTCCCTCAAGGCTGATGGATTTATGTACAAGAGAAATTGGAAGGATTTGCTAGAGGTGTTGGATGAGTCCAAGGAAATTGTGTTTTCCATACACAACAGGAATAACATACATATGAACTTACAGAGACTATAACATTGTGCACAAGACTTGCATAGGTTCAAACCAGACAAAAATCACAAAACTGAGAAAGGGGAAGTGGAAGTGGATACAAAGTTCCACCTCTAACCAAGAAGTTATTTGCAACTGATAGCTTTTGGGAAAGAGAACATCATGTTTCTCCAAAGGAGGGTCATTGGGTACATCAAACACACTCTAGGGTAGGCCCTATGCCCAGGAGTAAATGTTCAAACAAACAAACAAACAAACAAAAGAAGACTCCAGTGTGTTTGTGTGTGTGTGTGTGTGTGTGTGTGTGTGTGTGTGTGCTTTTTGTGTGTTTTGGTACTTTTGACGTATTGAGTTTTCTTTTTTAAAATTTGTCTTTTGATTTTATGTCAATTTCTAAGAGAGAGAGAGGGAGAGAGGGAGAGAGAGAGAGAGAGAGAGAGAGAGAGAGAGAGAGAGAGAGAGAGAGAATGAAATTGTTTAGGTATGGAGGCAGGGAAGATCTGGGAGGAGTTACAGGGAAGGGCAAAAACTACAATAAAATAAAAATTTCAAATCAAGTGCATTAGCCTAGTGTATTTCAGATTGTAATATGCATGTGAATCTTGCTATTTAAAGAAGGTAATGAAGTAGGTCTGGAGGCAGGCCAGAGATTTTGCATTTCTTATAACTTCACGTGTTGTCGCAATGCTGCTTGCTCCTGAATCACATTTGAGTATGAAGGACCCAGAATAGAACAAGATATCTGTATTGGATAGCAATGACATTTTATGGTTATTCAATGAGTATACAAAAGGCACAAGAAAAGCCAGACATATTTACACATACTTTTAATCCCAGCATCAGGGATACAGAGGCAGATAGATTTCTGTGAGATCAAAGCCAGTGTGGTCTAAATAGTAAATTCTGGGACAGCCAGGGCTATGTAGAGAGCCCTTCTCTCAAAAAACAAGAAGAATCAATCAAAGAAGCAAAAACTACAGACAAACAAAACCCACAATACAACACAGATGGATCTGTGGCATAGAGCTCAAATCCAATATTACATACTACAATACAAAATCAGGTACAGTAAAACTCAAATCTCTAAGAAGTCAATTCATTAGGTGCAAATCAAAGCACATTTGCCTTTAATCAGTGTAGGTAATATGGGCAATTTCCACCTATGAACACAATTCTGAGTGTCAAAATGCACAGAAGGATGTGTTGGAGTGTTAGGTTCAGAAGCTGTAGTCCTTTACTCATTTAAGAAAGTAAGTGGAGCTTGATGCTCAAGAACAATGGCAATGGGTTTTTGATCCTACTGCACGTGCTGGCTCTGGGGGGGCCTGGGCAGTTTGGATGCTCAACTCACTGAACCTGGATGGAGGTGGGCGGTCCTTGGACTTCCCACAGGTCAGGGAGCCCTGATGGCTCTTCGGGCTGATGAGGGAGAGGGAATTGATCGGGGCGGTGGCGGGGAGGAGGCAGAAATCCTCAATAAATAAATAAATTAAAAAAAAA
>NC_022026.1:44285074-44287440 GCF_000317375.1 Microtus ochrogaster | reverse complement strand
GAAATCCTCAATAAATAAATAAATTAAAAAAAAATAAAATAAAATGTTAAGGAGAAAAAAAAAAGTTTAGTTTTTTTTTGAGACAAGGCTTTTATGTGTGACAGCTCTGGTTGTCTTCGGCTTTACAAGTGTGGGGGGTGCCTTCTAATTTCTTTGTTAGGATGTATATGAAATGAGTGTCTTACACAGTGTTAAGCAGGGCATGAGATGGGAAGATTATGATAAAACAAAAGACAAAGAAAGGGTATCAGTATAATAAAAATGTAATAATAGTGATGGTAATAATAAGAGACATGAAATTTTATTTTCTACTTTGAGTCTATGTTAAATAGCTTGCAGTAGGAGTTCCCTGACTGGGAAGAAAGTGGCTGGGATCCACTCACTATATTTCAGACCACTGGTTTCCTTAGGGAAGATGCTGAAAAGACGAGCTGCAACTCACTCTAATGAGGCAGAAGCCTTGCTGAAGGGGAAAGGTACAAGGAAGGTTCTGATGTACTTCCCCTCTTTTGCCATATGAACTTGATTAACTTGTCATCAAAGAACAAAGGAACAGCAGGAAACAAGAGAATGGGATTTTTATTATTTTTTTCTGAATACAGCTTAATTTTCACATCATGGAGAAGAACTGATCCTTTTTTATGTCTATTACTCTGTTGAGAGTGTCCTATGTAGAAAATCAATTACCTTGTCTCAAGTTGGTTTGCCTATCTAATTAAATTAGCAGTTTAATGCAGACAAAAGTGATTAAAGCAGTTTGAGAAAGCTTTAAAATTATCATTTATTATATACAATAAAATTTTATCAAAGATTTCTCCATAGTAATTATGATATGTGTAGATTTTGTTCCCTTACTCCAATGTTTTATTAGTTCTTGATTGTGATTAGCACAGTGGTCATGTAAAAATTAGAAACTAAAATACCTTTGTTATGTTTTAATACATGTAACATAGTATCACCTGGACTTGAATATTATACTTGATATGAGTTTACAAATTGTTGTATTGCTTTGGCTTAATTTTTGCATTTAAAAATCATTGTATAATTAGCTGTCAATGGGACAAATTAAAGTAATAATAGAATTTAAGATCAATTTTTAGAAATTTACTTTTTATATCTGCTCAACATTTTTAGTCATTTTTTAGAGGACTCATCAGAGATTCACATATACTTGATGGGAAAAAGGGAATAAGATTTTACTAAGAATGTATCTGGCATTAAATTATGCAGATATAAGAAAAAATAAAATTAAGGTAGTAATCTCTATACCAATTCAGATGCCACACATATTTTTCTAGGGTTGGCCTTGGTGAGTTCACTTGATCTTCCCCATAACCCCACACCTTCCTCAACCTCCCCAAATCTAGTTCAGGTTCTGTATCCAGTTACTTGACTACTCTGACCACCCATTCTTGCAGAATCCCCAAATTCAACTTTCCATTATATAAGTAGCCCTAAAAAATTAGATCCAAAGCATCAGACCTAGAGAAAACATAGGGAGAAACACATTGGGCTGTAGAGAAGTCCGCAGGAAGAAAGTAAATGAAACTGTAACTATTAAAACACCAAGTGACATTGAGAACACAAATAACAACAGAGATCAATAACACAATGACTAAAATCAGCACATACCTTTCAATAAAAACTTTAGATATTATTTGTATCAATACTCTAATAAAAATGCAGAGGGTTGCTGAATGGATTAGAAAACAATCCATCTCTGTGTTATCTGTGTTTGTGTTGTCTCTGTTTTTATTTTTCTACAGAAACATTAGCTTTAAAATTAGGCAAAAGGATAAACAAAAGTACTTCAGTCAGATAGACACAAGAAACAAGTAAGCATTGCTATGCAAATATCAGTTAAAGTAGACAGAACTAAACCTAATGAGAAGAGATAAAGAAGGATACTCGATTCTAACCAAGAGACCAATTCACCAAGAAGATATTATTATCCTAAAGATATATGGATCAAACTCTGGTACACCCAATTTCATTCTGGGACACCAATAAAACTTCTACTACTGGAATTAAAGACACAAGTTATCATGAAGCCATGAAAACTAGTTGATTTCAGTACCCCAAAAACTCCAATGATAGCCTTTGCTGGAGAGGCTGTGGAGGAAGGGGTACCCTCATCCATTGCTGGTGGAAATGCAATCTTGTGCAACCACTTTGGAAATCAGTGTTTCGGTTTCTCAGGAAATTCAGGTTTAACCTACCCCTGGACCCAGCAATACCACTCCTGGGAATATACCCAAGAGATACCCCATCATATGACAAGAGCATTTGTTCAACTATGTTCATAGCAGTATTATTTGTAATAGCCAGAACCTGGAAACAACCTAGATGCCCTTCAATGGAAGAAT
>NC_022026.1:44278293-44284094 GCF_000317375.1 Microtus ochrogaster | reverse complement strand
GGGAAGGGTGGGAGGAGGGGGAGGGAAATGGGAGGCTGGGAGGAGGTGGAAACTTGTTTTTTTTCCTTTTCTCAATAAAAAAATTTTAAAAAAAGGGAGTAATAAGATTTAGTTGACATCATGTATAAAATGTACTTGACAGATATCTATAGAAAATTCTATACAAACCAAAGAATACACATTGAACTCAGCAGCACAGACCACATCTGGGACACAAGGCAAATCTCTACAGATTCAAAATGACTTGAATCATTTCTTGTATCCTGTCTGATCATGAAGCAATAAAACTTAAAACTTACTTCAAATACATGTCTAGTCAATACACAAATCATGAAGATTAAACAACTTATTACTGAATGATGACTATGTAAAGAAGAAACCAAGAAAGAAATAAAAAAATGTGGAACTAACTAAATAAGAATGAAAACATATCACAGAGACCTCTGGTAAACATTACAAAGAGTCTTATGAGATAAGCTTATAGCTATATATGCCTACATTAGAAACCATAAGGAGCACAAATAAATGAATTAGTGATGCAAAAATTTGAAAAACAAGAACAAACCAAACCCCCACATCACTGGATGCAAGAAAAAAAATCATCAGAAATTAATAAACCAGAACAAACATAAATAACAATATAAAATATCAGTACATCTAAGAGATGGTTCTTTGAGAAGATAAACATGATCAATAGGCTATTGTACCAACTGGCAGAAAGAAAGGAAGAAAGGAAGGAAGGGAGGAGGAAGGGAAGGAAGGAGGAAGGAAAGAAAGAAGGAATAAAGGAAGCAAGGAAGGACCCAAATTAACAGAAACAAAAATGTACAGAAAAATATTACAACAGAGACCTAAGAATTGAGAATGTTATACATGAATAATGTAAATACCTGTATTTCATTCAGTTGAAAAATCTAAAAAAAAAATGAACAAATTTTAAGATTCAGTCAAACAACCAAAAATAAACAGAATGTTCCCAATCTCTGCAGACAAATGAGGACACTGAAACAGTAATAAAACTCCTTTAACTAAAAAAAAAAGTCTGGACCCAGATGGATTCACACCAGAATTTTACTAGATTTTCCAAAGAATATCTAAAACAAATCCTTCCTAAATTATTCCAGAAATAGAAAACGAAGGAGCACCCCGAAGTCCCATCCTCTAAGCCATTATCATTATAATATGAAAATCAGGTAAAGATACAACAAAAACAGAAAACTACTGGTGAATATTACTTATGAACATACGTTCAAAATTCCCCAATAAAATACTTACAAGCAGAATACAGACATACAACACCATGCCCAAGTTATTTTTGTGTGGGAAATGCAGGCATGGTTCAACATACAGAAGTCAATAAATGCAACAAAACAAAACAAAGCAGACACATAAATGGACTTATAGACAAAAATCACATGATCTCAATAGAAGCAGCAAAAGTCTTCATGATAAAAAACCATAGAAAGAGGAGCAGTAGATGGAACATAATAAAAGCTGTATATGAGAAATCACAGCCAACTTCATTCTAAATGGAGAAAAACTTGAAGCAATCCCACTGAAATAAGGAATGAGACCGGGCTACCCAGCATCCCCACTTCTCATTATTGTTCTTGAAGCACTAACTGGAAGAAAAAGGCAAGAGAATAAAATCAAAGGATACAAATAGAAAAAGGTTAATTCATACTATCCCTATTTTCAAATGAGATGTTAGAGTATATAAAAGATTCTAAAAATTTTACTCCCAAACACTCAGGAACAAACAATTTCAGCATTGTGATGGAGAAAGAGATCATCGACACACTCATTTACACAATATCCTCAAAGAAAATAAAATGTTTAGAAATAAACCTAATCCAGGTAGTGAAGGATGTCTGCAATAAAGCTTTAAATCTCTGAATAAAGAGATTAAAAAGACCCTAGATAATGAAAAGGCTCCTCATGATTGTGGATTCATAGAGTTAACATTATGAAAATGACCATTCTCCATAAGCTGTTTATCAATTCAGTGCAACCACAACCAAAATCCCCATCTCATTCTTCACCTAAATAGAAAGAACTATCAAAAAATCCATATGGATTACCAAAGACCAAGGATAGCCAAAGCAATTCCAGACAGATTATAATTCCAGATCTTAAGATATATCCCAGAGTTATTATAATAAAAAAGATATAATACTAACACAAAACAGATATGTAGACCTGTGGAACAAAATTGTTAACCAAAAAAATGACTACAGATAACTATAAAAATCTAATATATGACAAAGATATTAAAAATATAAGTTATAGAAATCAAAGCATCTTTAATAAATGATGCTAGGAAAATAGAATGCCCACATGAAGAAGAATGATGAAATTTGACCTGTATACAGCCCCCATAAAAATCAACTAAGTCAAAATGGATCAGAGAGCTAAATTTGAGACTGTGAATCTGCTAGAAGAACACAAGCCGTAATATAGGTGTGGGAAAGGTCTTTAGGAGCTGGGCTCCATTTATCCAGGAATTGAGCCAAATAATTGGTAAGCAGGATCTCAGAAAACGAAAATATTTCTACATAGCTAAAGGCACAATCTAGCAGGTAAAAAGGAAGCTGGCCAAATGGGACAGAATCTTTGTCAGCTATACATCTGACAGAGAATTAATGAAACAAAATTATTATATGTATAAAGAACTCAAGGAACAAAGAATCATAAAACAGAAATCAATCAAACAAAAAAGGAACAATCAATTTAAGATGGGCCTGGGACTTGATCACGGAGTTCACAAATGAAGAAAAAAAATCACTAAGAGATATCCAAAAATGTTCATCATCTTTAGCAATTAGAAAACACATGTTAAAACAAATTTGAGATTTGATTTAACCTCAGATAAAATGGCCCCAAACAAATGACAACAAATGCCGGAAAGGATGTGGTGAAAAATAACTCTTCCTCACTGGTGCTGTAACTGCAAACTGCTTTAGCCACTCTGGAAATCAGTATGGAGAACTCTCAAAAAACTAAAATAAGTGGAAATCAGTATGGAGAATTCTCAAAAACCTAAAAATAAATGCACCATATGACCTAGTTATACTAATTCTTGGCATACGCCCAAAGTTCTCAACACCCTAGTCTATAGATACTTGCTCAGCCATGCACAGTGCTGTATGTTAACAATAGCGTGGAAATGGAAGCAACCTAAATGGCCCAGTTGATGAAGGGATAATGAAAATGCGGTGCATATATACAATGGGATTCTCCTCCGCTGTACAGAAAAGTGGAATCATGAACTTTGAAGGTAAATGGGATGGAACTAGCAAAGATCATATTGAGGAAAGTGATCCAGACCCAGAATGACAAACATTGCATGTTCTTTCTCATCTTAGGTTCCTAGCTATACATCATTAAATGTGATTATACAACCTGTAGTAGCCACAGAAACCAGAAAATTAAAAAAAAGAATCATGAGACATGGAGGAGCAGGAGAGAGGCAGAATCAGGGTGCAAGTAATTCAAATTACAAAGAGTGAGATGGAAAACAATGATAAGGTGGGGCTTTAATTAGGCAGAAGGGAGGAAGGTAAATACAAAGGAAGGAAGGAGGGCAAAATAACAGTAAGGATGTTTGAAAAGGCTATAAGGAATTATTATGCATTAGCTAAAGTTACATATAATACATATAATTGGTGCATACATATACACACATGGTTGAAATGAAATTTTTCCATCTGCTCTCTCAAGGGCTATTGTCTAACAAAAGCCCCAACATCAAGCTTGAGGCAATCCTTTTAAGATGTTGTTGGTTGAGAATGTCTAAGAAATATCTAAATCCTTCTAGGCTATTGCTGTTTCCCTTGGTTGTCTCCCAGAAGCTAAAGGTAAGTCTCTTTTGATGTATGTTCTTCAGACACAAGGACCCAGAAGAAGGAGGATTTGAGCTGGATCTGAGCTGAAAGCCTCCTTCCTGAGGACTAGCTTTCATGGTGCCTGAGGTTGTCATGCAAGCTTCCAACAAAAGCAAACAGTAGGCCGACTCAGTTAAGACATCTATGAGCTATCATAATCACCATCGTGGCACAATATCCCTAATGGTGAGCTACTGGCACAATTTGTCTTGACAACATCTTTCTGTTTGTTCTATGGAGTGCTCAACAAGAGGGAAATCTTGCCTGAAATTGGAAACCTAGCCAGGGTTCCTGAAGTTATGGAGGAGAACCTACAGTCACTATACTGAACCAACATAATCCCTAGCTACATTCTAATATTTGTCCTTCTACCCACAAATAAGTATAGGTGTCAACCCTCACCAAAGCAACTTCTCTTTGCAGCAGGCAGAAACTATTACAGAAAACCACAACGAAGAAAAGTGCAGAGAACTAAGAACACCATTTTTTTTTTGTTCTCAGAATTTCTTAGTTTGTAGTGGAAAACCAATTGGGAGATTCTTCCAGGGACTCTATAGTTAGCCATTTGATAGCAACAATTTTAACAGTCATACATTAGCTATGCATAATGGGTTTTCCTATGACATTTCCATATATGTAAACAATATATTTAAATCATAGTCACCCAACTTTGTCACTCTTTCTTGTCCACATCTCACTTCCAACGGATTACTTTGCCCTTCTACATTCATTATTATTTTCTTTCTTCTTTTTTACATAACTCAGTGAGTTTCTCTGAGGATTGACACAGGAGGATGGCTGACAGTCTGCTTACAGGAGCATATGCTATCATTGGCTACCCTACTGAAGAAAATGTCTCTCCTTCCTCATCAATACCAACTGTCCATGAGTCTTTCCACAACAGGGTAAGATAGCAAAAGTCTTTTTAACTTTATTCACTCTAGTTGGACTATATAATTCACCAGCTGATGAGTGTTGCACATTTCTTTTATTTATATTGACCACCTATATATCCTCTTTTGCAGTAACTGCTGAAAACATTCGGCCTATTGTTTTGTGGGTGTTTTGTCATTGTTGCTATTTAATTATAATAACTGTTTTTATTTTGCTTTGGTTATGTGCCTTATAATTATGTTCTGCAAGTATTTTGTCTTAAATATAAATTTTGTTTTAATAATCACTACTTTCCTCATTTCTTAATTTTCTGAGTTGTAATTTTTATGATCAGTCAAGAAACTTTGTCTAACCCAATGTGTTCTTTGTCAGTCAGTTTTATTGTGTGTGTGTGTGTGTGTATGCATATGTGATGTGTGTGTGTGTCTTTGTGGTTTTTTGAAGATTGAGTACAGGACCGCATGTATGTTGAGAACACGTTACCACTGTTATACCACTGGAGCTATATCCACAACCTCTCCAATATTTTCTTTTTAAAAAGATTAGTGATTCTAGCCCCTCTGTGTAAGTCTTTACTGATTTAATAGTCTATTCCGGTATAATTTCTCCTGTGATTCTTCTAGGAAGAATTCATTCAGGCCTCCCTATGTACTTTCATAACACCATATGTACAGTCACCTTAGAATATTTGATTATATTTGTTTTAATGTTCACTTCCCCACTAGGAGGTGATTTTTAATTCATAGTGATAAACATCATTTTTTATGAATGTCAAGTGCCAACACTGTATCTAATATATAAAAGACCTTCATTAAAATTTTGTTGAGTGAATGAATAATTGAAAATCATTATAATATAAATTCCTTCAATATTTTATGAACCGTTTCTACACTACTATTAAATTAATAGCTCATAAAGAACCTGTGAAGCAAGTCCAGTTTTATCCCATGCTTTTTCAGACCCAGGCCAGCTGGCTTTGGTGAGTTCCCGATAGAACATCCCCATTGTCTCAGTGTGTGGGTG
>NC_022026.1:44264617-44278193 GCF_000317375.1 Microtus ochrogaster | reverse complement strand
TGCTCTCTCTCCTTCTGCTCCTGATTTGGACCTTGAGATTTCTGTCCGGTGCTCCAATGTGGGCTGATGAGGAAGGGGGACTTGATCGGGGGAGGGGGAGGGAAATAGGAGGCGGTGGCGGGGAGGAGGCAGAAATCTTTAATAAATAAATAAATTTAAAAAAACAAAAAACAAAACAAAAAAAAAGAACCTGTGAAGTAGACATTGTCTTCCTTCTGTATTTACAAACTGTCATTAGCTCTTTAAAACCTGAAAAGTTAAGATCCAACCATATAGTTTGCCATCCAAAGGTGTCTCTGATGTCATATGCTGTACTTGCTCGCTTTATTTCATATTACCCTTCATGTATCCAATGTAACAGTTGATCTAAAAATTTCATTATTTTTCATCTGTGCTCTTAACTTTTCCTGTTCACATCCATTTAAGCTGTTTTTCTTATTCAAATTCCCCTACTTCATTTCTTTGTAAGCTTATACTATCCATCTCAAAACACAGCTTTTATGTGCATTCCCATAATCTTATTCACAAGGCTCATTGAAGGTAGTAGAGAGTGGTCAAGCTGGTGCCTGTATGGAGCCTTCATTCCTATGTTCTAGTCTCTTTGGTGCAAGAAAATACTCTTCAGGATAGAGAAATTTGGGCACCAATCCAGCACAAAACCCTCGACCTACAATCTGTCCCGTCTGTAAGATGTGCTGGGGCAATGGTGGCACAGAACTTGTGGGAGTGGCCAACCACTGTCTGCTTTAATTTGAGACCTATGTCATGAGACATGATTGATCTAAAAAAATCACTGAAGTGATATTCGGCTATACTCAATGATTATTCCTTGTCCAGTCCTCATCAGAGATGCTTCCTCAGCAGAAAGAGAGAGTCTACATTGGAGATCTCTAGCAGGTCCCTGCCCTCAGAACTTAGGGAACCCAGAGGGAGAGGAAAGATTGTAGGAGCCAGAGAGGATGGAGGACACAAAGAGAACATGGCCCCCAAAATTCCTTAAGCAGGCTTCATAAGGGCTCACAGAGACAGAAGCAGCATGTGTCTGCACCAGGTCCTCTGCGAATATGTTGTGGCTGTTAGTTTGGTGTTTTATAGAATTTCCAACAGTGGGAGGGGGCTTATTTCTCTGACTCTTGTCTGCTCTTGGGACTCTTTTACTACTGTTGGGTTGTTTGCCCAGCCTCAGTGTAAGGGCTTTGGTCTTTTCTTATTGTATCTTGTTTTGTTGGGTTTGGTTGTCTCCTGGAGCCGGGCTCCGTTGTGAAGGGAAATGGAGAGGGAGCAGATGGGAGGTGTGGAAGGAAAAAAAGACTGTGTTTTGGATGTGTTGTATGAGAGAAGACTCTATTTTGATTTTTTTTAAAAAAGAGAAATGACTATAAATGTAAGTACTCCTTTACACACAAATCCACAAACTCCCATCCACTTTCCATAAATGAAAGAATGTCTCTTCTTAGATTCCTATCAGTTTTCTCCTCGTTCATGTTTCCTGACTTATGGCATGTTCTTTATTAGCAAATTCACACTGCTTGTTTCCTTTACTTCCAAATTGTCCTCTCCAGCATCCTCGGGATGAGAGTTTTGAGAGTTTTCCGTTGTGGCTCTACCAGATATTACAAGTATTGTGGAATAGGTGTATTTTTGACATTCTACAAAATGGTCTTTGACTCCCAAGTCTGGCTGTACCTAAAGCAATTCTTGAAGTAGTCCCCTACTATCTCTCTTACTCTCTCTTCGCCTAGCTCCTTCTCCTTTTTGCCTTTTTATAGATGAATCCCTTTGTATGGTGTCCAACATCTGTTCATGCTTCACCATGTCGGGTTCTGTTCAGCAAATGCAAAAGTGAGCAATGACCTATTTTGCTTGACTTACTTGGGTTTTTGCACATGTGAAACCCTGACCTATAGGTGGTGTTTGTTATGTATTTTTACAAAGTCGTGGGACATAGATTGGAGGAAGGGAAAGGAAAATTGAAGTTTAGCATAAACAGTTACTTAATATCTTCAATATCATCAAGGGATCATGCCCACCTAGGAAAAGCTGTGTGTTATTACAACTAGGATGCCCACTCTTCCCTGCTCATGAACTCTCTCCATCTTTGCCAAACCTCCTTTATGTGTTATATCATTCTTACTTATTCTACCAGAAAACCTTTTACACATTTCAGTTACTGTCTCTTAAACACTTTATACTCATCAAAGACTAACTCTGGCCCTCTATATTAAGTTAACCTTCTCTACTTCTTCTCAATGCAAAGGTTTTAAACAAGCTATGTGGGGATAAAAAGAGAGGCTGTAGTTGAAAGTGAGGTTTTTAGAGCATCATTTTCTGAATTCAAATTCAAATTCTATTCTTGCTACAATCTCTTTCTAAAGATTGCAAGTCACAGAAATTCTCTTACCTTAGTTTATAAAATTATACAATGAAATAATTAGGTGAGCCAGAATCTCTACTTATTCCATCGTGAGATGAATAAATCAAAAAATTAAATTAATTGCTTAGGAAATTCAGAAAGAGTCCCGAAGGAACAAGCATGCTAGTCAATATGATACTTTGTGCCAAATTAAAAGAATTTATATGCCCTAGAAATGACCATAAGTACATAGATTTGTACTCTGAAATTTTTAAAATCTCATTTGGCCTCTGCTACTTACTGGCCATCCATGTAAACTCAGTCTAGAATATATATGTGTGTGTATGTTTGAATTCTATCATCTATAAGTAGTATCCTTAATATAGATAACTGTAATAAATATTACATAACATACTTACATGTCTATGGGTGTTAAATGTGATATCTATTTCTGTATATTTAAATTATTTATATCTATATTTATAGCAAATATATTCATATATCTATATTTGCATATGCCACATCCAATATATAAAAACATATACATTTATATTAAATAATGTGACAGATATAGCACATTTAAGAAGGTTTTGATATTAAGTACACCAGTAAATTGATTAGTTTTCTGTAGGCTGTTGTAGTTACTCTTTCTGATGAGTTAGTTCATCCTGGTCTTCCATAGTGCTATCAACTGTATTCACTTATTTGAGAGGAAGAGTTTTAATGGTGCAACAGAAAAGTCAGGTTAGATGGTAGAAGTAATTTTTCATACACTAGATTTGTGGTACTTCTTAATTAACAAAGAATCAATGGTGATATTGTGTAAATAAGACAGGAAAGTTTGAGCAACACACACCATCAAATGGACATTGTCAACACAACATACGAAAGTTCTTTAATGATTTTCCAAAGGATGCCCATCGGACTCTATGGGAAAACCAACAATCTAATAATGCATCAAGTCTATGAAGTCCAGGTGGACTATTCCAAAAGCTCTGTGTTCTTGTTCTAATTTTTTTCTTAGATTAATTACAAAGATGCAAGAGAATATGTTGAGAGTTTTGTTTTGTTTGTATCTATCTTCAAAATGCTTGCTTGGGAAAATGACTTTTCCATTTGCATGCATATTTGTGTGCAGTATAAAGTTGTGGGGTCAAAGAGGAAAAGACCAAAAAGGATTTGCAGTAACTCTTTACATTTTTTTCAGAGAAACAGAATGAGAAATATATTCTGATAATAATATGAAGCATAAATAGCCATTATGGTGAGAACCAGGGACAATAAAAGTATCAGGCAAATGTTTGCCTTTGCCAGATAAGGAGGAATACTTCTTACGTACTTTGACATTTATGGAGAATCTGAGGCTCAAATTAAAATATATTATCTATTCCACAGTTATCTATTTTTTCTATTCAAGTATGTAAATCAAGCCATAGGCATAGCAAATAGAATAGATCAATGCTTTCCTAGTCATCATTACCCATGTGTGTAATTCATGTGGTTCATAAAGTCACATCAGTGGTTTAAACATCAATATTTCTCGTTAATTTTCATATAATAAAACCGTGCCAGATGCAATTTTACTTGTGCTATCATCAAAATTCTTCTTTACATGTAAATGATTTAATATTGAATGCTATTTATGCCATTCCTTAAGTATTGTTATTGGTACTACAGTTTAACATTAGACAGGTAGAAAGTAGAAACCAATTGGTTATCTCAAAACATAAATCCAAAAACCACTAATGAACTGAATTATCTTCTGCTTATCCTTTTCCTTCAAATTATTATAATTTGACTAGCAAGAATGTTTAAGTCTAGAGCAATACTTTAGACTATTTAGAATCACTCAAGTAGGAAATGAAATTTACTGCTAGGTAATACAAGCATTCTAATTTTTAAAGTATGGTAATTAAAAAGATAAATAAAACCCATCGTCTGAAATTTTAGGAGAGGAAATACCATAAGTTAGGATAATAAAATGAATTACCGTGTTTTGAGACTCTGGGCATTTTCTTTTCAGGTTTTTACTGGAGACAATGGCACAGGTATTTACAATGCTTTATTTACCACGTTATTACAACTACACTTTTTCCTCACAAAAATTACATATTATCCAAATGGGCTTCATCAAATTAAAAAGACTTGCACAGTAAAGGAAACAACCAAGTGCAGAGACAGCTCATATTATGGGGGAAATCTTTACTCTCTATACAGCTGACAAAGGCTTAATATTTAGAATATACAAAAAACCAAAATAAATCAATAAATCAAATAACCCATTCAATAAATAGAGTGAGGAAGTCATCAAGAAATGAACTACAAATGGTTCAAAAAGACATGAAAAAAAGATGCCGCACTTCACTAATCATTAGAGATACAAACTAAAACTACACCAAAGGTTTGGGAATTTACCTCAATGGTAGATCATTTGCTTAGCAAGTGTCTTGCTATTGCTATGACAATTGATCTATTCTATTGCTATGATAAGGCTCAAGGTTTATCATTGGAGGCTTACAATTTCAGAGGGAGAATCCATGACTGTTGTTACAGGGAGCATGGCAGCAGACAGGAAGTGATGGTGGTGGAGCTGTAGTTGAAAACTTACATACATCTTGATTCAAGAGCGAGGGAGAGAGACAGAGAGAGACAGAGAGAGAAATGGAGAGAGAGAGAGAGAGAGAGAGAGAGAGAGAGACTTGCTACTAGTGACATGCTTCCTCCAATTAGGCCACACTTCCTAATCCTTCCCCAAAGTACCAACAGCTGGTACCAAGTAGTCAAATGTATGATCTACAGGGACTGTTTTCATCCAAACCACCTACCTCAACAAGCAAACACAAGACTCTGGGACTCTGGGTTCCGTCTCCAGCACCAACTCTTCTCCCCTGCCCAATACCAAAAACAAAACCAAAGCAAACCAAAACATAAAACTACATTGTGTTTCCATGTCACCCAAGGCAGAATCATAGTCATTAAGAAATCTAACCACAGCAAAGACTGGTGAGAACATGGAGAAAAGAAAACCCTTATGCAATGTTGATAGGAATGTCAACTAGTCTAACTACTATGATGCCTTGGAGATAAGTATGAAGATTCCCCCAAAACCTAAGATAGATCTACCATATAACCCAGTTATGCTACTTTGGGGTATTTATCTGGAGGACTATAAGTAAGTATAGCACAGAGATGCCTGCACAGTATTTGCTTACAAGTAGATAAATTGTAGAGTGAGCCTAAGTGTCCATGAATAGAGGAATGCATAAAGAATATGTGGCATATACACATAATGGGAAACATTTCAGCCATAAACAATGATGCTATGATAGTTGCAGGATAATGGGTGCTCCTGAAAATAATTATATTAAGCAGATTATGTTAGTCTTTTATTATTTGTTTATTATAGATTTTTATTGAGCTCTACAATTTTCTCTGCTGCCCTCCCTGCCTCTCCCCTTCCTCCTTCAACCCTCTCCCAAGGTCCCCATGCTCCCAATTTACTCAGGAGATCTTGTCTTTTTATACTTCCCAAGCAGATTAGATCTATGTAAGTCTCTCTTAGTGTCCTCATTGTTGTCTCAGTTTTCTGGGATTGTGTTTTGTAGGCTGGTTTTCTTTGCTTTATGTTTAAAAACCACGTGTATGTGAGTACATGTGATAATTGTCTTTCTGTGTCTGGGTTACCTCACTCGAAATAATGTTTTCTAGCTCCATCCACTTTCCTGCCAAATTCAAGATGTCATTATTTTTTTCTGTTGTGTAGTACTCCATTGTGTAAATGTACCACATTTTCCTTATCCATTCTTCAGTTGAGGGGCATTTAGATTGTTTCCAGGTTCTGCTTATGACAAACAAAGCTGCTATGAACATAGCTGAGCACATGTGCTTGCAGCATGATTGAGCATCCTTTGGATATATACCCAAAAGTGGTATTGTATGTTTTCTTTTACTTGCAGACCACTTTATAGAGAGACACAAAACCATGAATACATAGAGTGAGAAGCAGCAACTGAAAAAATAAACTACAAATTAGAAATATTTATATATCTATAGTATCAATATACATACAGAACTATCTGGGAAACAAGGGACTAACAGGGCTGGAATGGAGGAGAAAGAGGAGGATCAGAGGTGATGATCTCCCAATATGCTCAAAGTACAGACTAAATATAATGTTTTCCTATGGATTTCAGTGTCATATATAATGAATGTTGTCAATAAAACATTGAAATATTATTTATCATTCAAAAGTATTAGGGAAGTCTTTGAAATAAGAACTTTCTAAATATCCACTTCATATCATTAGTTCATGAAAATATAGGACCCCCAATTTCCTTATACATAAAAATTACATAATCATTTTATTTCTTTGTCTTACTCGTCTTCATAATTTTCCATCAAACAAAGAAAGAGATGCAAGTACTGGTAAGGAAAAGATTCAGGAATGCTAAAAATAAAGTACTATTACAAGAGATTCTCCCTGAAAAAGATTTTGTCCAAAGAACAAGAAAGGCTTTACTATTAACTACATAAGAGAAAAAGAAAGTGAAAAGTATTGAGAAAGATTGCTGACACATTTAGGGAAGTAGAGCTCAATGGCTGTGATCCACACAATGGAAAATGACTTGCAGAGCTGTTCCCAAGGTAGATAAATATAGTCCCCTGTCTCTTTATCTTTATTTATGTATTTGTTTACTTGATATATTGACAAGTTATTAATGTAGATATCTATGGTATACAAAGTACTATCTGAATTAAATTTTATTATTTTAAATTTTTCATTGTATATATTTATTGTACATGCTATGGTGTTATATAAAGACATTTCATACATAAATTTTATACTTTAGGCATATTCCTCCTCATACCCCCCTCTTTTTCCTCCCTCTATTACTGTTTTGTTGTTGTTGTTGTTGTCCTGGACAGTTTTGCTTTTACTTTCATGTTAGGCATACATAAATACATGCATACATGGTTTCTGCATCTATGTACAATACCTGAATGACAAATTTAAAAATCCATACAGCAGCATTTTCAGACCAGATTAATTTGCTTACCATAACTGTCTCCAGTTGCATCTATTTTTCCCACTGATGACATAACTTGACTTTTTTTGAGGCAAAAAGCTCGTTTTGATGCATAAATTCTTTGAAAAATGTGGAATGACCACAAATAAACTCTCTTTATGTCAGCTGTATTGTTTCATTGTTTTAAAGAACACTTGGGATAAATCAACTTAAAAAGAGGCAAAAGTCTGGAGCTACAGCTCCATTGGTAAAGGGCTTGCCCCGCCCAGCAGTCTTCATTTCCCCAGGAAGAGGGAAAGAGGGCTATTTTAGCTAATAATTTCAGAGGTTTTAGACAACGGTCTCTTGACCTGGTTTGCTTGGGGACTGTCTTGGCAAAGTACACCATGGTGGAATCATGTGGTAGAAATAGCTTGTTTTCTAAGCAGAGCTAGAGATAAGAGGTAAAGAACCCCAAATATTCTTCAAAAGTATGACCCCAATCACTTAACTAAGGCCACACCATTTTTTGTTAGCGCTGCAGGTTAAAGACCAAACATTTAGCCAATGAACATTTGGGGACCATTTCACATCCAAATGATACTGCTAACAAAAAGGACTAAGAACCCATCTTATTTCTCTTAAGAGATTTTTTTTCTTCTATCCCCTTATTTTATTTCCCTGGATTTTGGGAAATGGCTTAATGGGTTGTCTCCACTTCCTACCTCTCACTTTTGTAAGAGCTTGCCTATGTTTTCACAGTGCGTTTTGTGGCAAAGATGTATGATATAAGTTTCTTTCCATTCCATAGAGAGAGAGAGAGCTATTATGGTTTGCCTAGACTTCAGTCTTCTTGTTACAGAATTGGTGAAGGGCTCCGTAAACTAAGAAGAAAACCGAAAGCAAAAACACATTTTGCTAGAATTCCCATTTAAGTGGGAATGATTGGTAAACATGGCATCTAGTGAACCATTAGCCTCTCACTGACATGCTCAGTACTCGTTGTTCCCTGGCCTAATGACAATTATGACAATTGCTATCAAGATGATAAGTGGAGTCGCTTTCTGGTGAGATGACCTAGAATAACCTGACCTAATCTTTGAGTGTTTATCAGACCATTTTAGTTTCTCCATCCTGTCCTCATTCATTGTCATTTAAGAGAACAAGGTGAGCAAAAACTGGGTATATTAGTCTTCTGTGGCTATGTAATATATTTGAAATAGGCCATGAGTTTAGTGGCTTTAACAACTCACATTTATCAGCTCATTTCTCTGGGCTGAAAGCCTGACAGAGTATGTTTTACTGCTGTGTTTAGAGTCACAATGTTGAAATCAATGTCTCAGAAAGCTGTGTTCTCATTAGAATCTTGAGTCTTCTTCTCCCCTCATCCTAGTTATTGGCAGAACACAATTTCTTTTGGGAGAGAGGCACCTAATTTGTTGATCTCTGAGAGCCGAGAGCCTCTCTCAGTTCCTTATGATTAAAGTTACCCATGTGTCTCTTATAGCTTCTTGCATCTATAAGCTAAGCTGTATATCCCTTGTGCTTTGAAATTCGCTGGGGTCTTTTTTTTTGTGGGCTTTCATTTAGCTCAGGGTAAGGTAACTACTTCGTGAAGGATGACCTTGAACTCCTGATCTTTCTGCCTCCATCTCTAGAGGGTACTACCATACATAGATTTCATAAGGTTCTGGAATCCAACCCAGGGCCTTATACATGTTAAACAAACAATACCACCAGAGCTATATCTCTAGTCCCTGTACCTTTCTGATTGTTTTCCATACCAGTTAGAGTTCTCCATTTGTTTAATGGGTCTCAGTTGATTGGATTGGCCTACCCAGATAGTCTCCTTCTTCTAGACTCAATTGTACCATATACAGTGGCACATGTTACCTCATCAGACTGTAAGTTCTAAAGGAAAATATCACACAGGTATAAGCAGAATTTTTTTGAACTGCCTACACTGCCCCAATAAGAATACGTAAAACAAAATCCTAGGTTTGCCTTTCTTTAAAACAACTGACTCCCGACGATGAGTTTCTTATAAAACGTGTAGTAGAAAGTTATTTTTTAAAAAAAATATGAAATTTAAGAAAAGCTAAAAAAAATAGCTGCCTGTTGTATGGATATTTAATACCAATACCAAGAAATCCACATATCCGTAACAGGATGCATTATGAAAAAAGTACAAATCACATATTTTTATATGTACATTTATGGGAAGCCAATATCTTAATGATATTTTTTGATAAAGGATATGTATTGTATGATTCCTTTCTAAATCTAGCAAGCCAGCAGAAGAAAGACAGGCAGTTGGGATGCTTCTCTGTCCTCATTGCATCCACTCTGCAAGGAGCTGGAACACTGAACGAGCCTTCCTGGCTGTGTCTAAAAGTGACTGTTTCTGGAAAAATTGTTTCTGACATGCAACTGGCACATGCAAAAGGGTAGAGATGAAGACTTATTTCTTTCAGTATTAAGAAGAGCAGATTCTCATTAGCGGAAGAACTGCCAGGCACCTGGCCCAGGCAGATGGACCTAATGAGAGAAAAAGCTCATGGCTTCCTGTAAGTTACTGGCAGAGAGAATTCTTTTAGGTGGTTTCTTCCCCTACCACTTTGGACTTGCTTTTTCTAGCCATTAAGATGCCCTTAAATCTGTAACTTTTATGGAATATTCTAGAGGTTTCACAAAATAATTCTTATAGAACCTAAGTTCCTAGACTATTAAAAGATTCCTGTGTTCAGGGCTGTTTGGAAAAGAAACAACTCTTTTGCTCCTAAATGTTTTAGTTTCTCCTCAGAACCTGAATGAAAATTTGCTAGTCATGAATAACTATAATGTGTCTGGATGCTCCTAACTCATATACTAATGGAACCATTAGATATATTCTGTATCCTCAAAACCAAATGTACCTGAACAAACCTTTACAGCAGGCTTCAGAGATCATTTCAGTGTTTGTTTTATACAGCCAGGCCTAGAGTTTTAGACTTCAACTCAGATATTGTCCAGTCAGTAGGCTAATCAATACATCAATAGGTCAACTATTTCCACATTTGTTGGGTAACGTTCTAAACTTGATTAGATACAGTAAAAACCTGATCTGAAACCTGCAGAATAGTATCAATGGCCAATGCCCATTGGTGATTTGTTCTAAATGGGGCCTCACTTGAAGAACTTCCCATAGTTCCAGTGATCAGTACAAAATAATGAGGCAAGTCCTGTTACAATCCCTACTATAGAGACAAGGCATCAGAATCCTCAAACTCAGATAAATCAGCATACAAAATAATGGATTTCATTATGCTATTTTCATTCATGTGCTTTATTTGATTCACTAAACTGTGGAATTTGTTACACATGTGATAAAATATGCAGGAAAGAAAGTTTACAATATAGAATTCTAATCGTGAAGAAACTGATCCTTTTAAAACCACTGTTCTAAAGTTATCACAAAGAGCTTCTAAAAAGGCAAAAGCTAATTTGACTCCTTTAGGTAAATCATGTAGAACTCAACAGAGTGTTGGATATGAGTTCTACTTGAATTGTACTTTCATACTAAAATAATGGACACAAACAGAACAAGCACTTCATAAATGATAACTAAAGGGACATTACACACAAAAAGAATGTTTTTTCAGTATCATTAGGCATTAGAGGCATGCCAGGCAAAACTATGATGAGCTACCAGAGAAACATTTGAGTACTTGAACAAAAAGTTCCTGAAAATAATGATACCCATTGTATTAGGAATTGTAGTAAATTGCTGAAAGAGTTAATTCTTTGAACTACTTGAGAAAATCTTTAACATACACTGGAATTAAGTATATTCATAGTCTATTGCCCAACCTTTTGGTTTATAGCTATATTCTCAAGATGAATACGTGCATATTTCCATGAAATCACATACCAACTTTTGAGGATACAAGACAAGATGGCCTACAACTGGAAAAGATGTGGATTGACAAGAGAAGGAACAAGGAAGGGAAAAAAAAGTAAGTACACAAATCCCATGACTACATCTCAGAGGAAGAGGGTTCCTGTAAGCAGCCAGTCATGAGAGAACACAGACTATAAAAATGCTACTTAAGGTAATTTTAGAAGAGAAAAATAAACCAAATGTTAAATAAGAAATTTGAGTGCCTATTGATCTGAATAGGAAATAGAACCTGCAGGGGATACTGAAAATGCTTTGTATCTTCTTCTATAATGTGCACATATGAATTGTATGCAACATTTAATTTAGACCTCAATATATTTTTCCAGTAAAAAGGAAAAGGAGGGGATTCTCAGAAAATGTAGTCTATGTGATAGAACAGAACGTGTTGGCTCTTTTCATTGTGTCATATTCCTTCCACATGGTGCAAACAATGCATTTCCTCAGTAAGTATTTGCCTTGTGAGATTATCACACAATGTTTGGTACCTTCCAGACAACTATGGCAAGGCATTGTCTACTTCCTTTCCTAAGCACATCTGCTATGTACCTCTTACCTCTCAGCAAAAAAATAGAAAATTCAAGAACAGCATTTTTTTTTATTACCTCCAACACAAATTTTGAAGGCAAGCAAATAGTGGAAGGAATGTATAGGGGGCGTCAACCGAAACTGTATGTGAAAATAGCACAAGGAAAGCTGCTACTTTGTAAGCTAAGTTTTCAACCTAAACAAAGTAAAAGTTACAGGCACTAAAATGTGTCTCTGCTTCCTGTGGGTTGGCTGTTACTATCTCAGGAAAATGAAAAGGGAAAGTAGTGCATAGGTGTAGAAACAGTTATAAAGTAATCTTCCTACTAAGGAGGCCGATTGGATGGCTAAACATGTAATGCTCCCTTCTGAAGCATGTGTTCTAAACCAGGTGGTAGTGTTGCAGGCGGTTAATCCCAGCACTCAAGGAGGCAGAGGTAGGCAGATCTCTGTGAGTTCCAGGTCTGGTCTACAGGGTGAGATCCACAGAGAAGCCCTGTCTCGAAGAACCAAACCAAACCAAACCAAAACTGAAACATGTTCTGGACAAATCATCATTTGACAACTGTTTTTACTATGAATATTTTCACATATTTTATAGGATTTCTGTTTATTATTGCAACAGTTATGTCAAGCAATGTAATTAAAGATACACGAAAGCATTCACATTAAAGGTAAAACGAACAAATGATGTCAATCGCTTAAATAATATTGAGCTTCCCTCCTGCTTACATAAAACAGTCCTTGTGGCTGGATTTCCCAAGAGTTTTAAGAGTTTGGAATCTTACAAAGTAACAGAAGACTTGCAAATGCTAAGAATAGATAGTGTTTGAGGGGTAGAAGGCACAGAGACCCAGAGGGCCTGAACTGAAGGGTTAACTTGGACTAGGTCTCCCATACTAGAACCTAAATTAGCAAAACATTGTTATTGTGTACAGAAGGACACAAACAAGTTCATTACAAGAGAAAATAAGTTCTAAGGTATACAGGGCATAATTGAAATATTCAAATGTTGAAGATTTTTTTCCTCTGATGTGGGATTTCCTTCAGTGGAAAATTATCCATTTTCCTCCAGTTCTTCTAGTTTTTCTTTGATACATACACACTGAACATCTGTTTGATGTCAAGCTCTGTGCTATACTAAGAACATAATGTCTCCCTGCCTCCATAGGATTTATGGTTTACAGTTTGATATTTCTCAGCATCAGGGTCATGGTTATCCACCTAGGAAAGAAAATTTGGGTGATTCCCTGAGGAAGAGTGATAGAAGTTTAAAGGATGAAGAAAGGAATTACTTTTACAGTACATGCTGTAGAAAACTTGATGCATAAAAATATTCTAGACACCACAGTAACACTAGAGATCGTTAATTTAACAACTGGCTTGGTCATGGACTCAACGTCAGTAAGAGACTGCGATCCAAGGATAGTTTTAACCTTGGGCTTTTCTTCACTGAAAGATTGTCTCACTGAAATGTTAGGACAAATGCTCAGTGAGTGCCTGTGTTGCAAGGGGTATTATCCTAAGCCAATGGTGTTCAACCTGGGGGTTGTAAGCCCTTTGGGGGTCATATAACCCTTTTACAGGGGTCGCCTAAAACCATCAGAAAACACAGCTATTTGCAGTATGATTCTTTTTTTTCTTGCATATATTTGCTTTCTTTTTTATTGTTTTTTTTTTATTGAGAAAGAAAAAAAAATTTTCCACCTCCTCCCAGCCTCCCACTCCTCCCACCCTCCCCCCCTCCTCTCC
>NC_022026.1:44246314-44264359 GCF_000317375.1 Microtus ochrogaster | reverse complement strand
TGCACCCCTCTTGGTCCTGACTTCCTTGCTCATCTTCTCCCTCCTTCTGTTCCTCATTGGGAATTTGGGAGTAGTATGATTCTTAACAGTAGCAAAATTATAACACACAGTAGCAGTAAAAATATGTGGTTGGGGGTCACCACACCGTGAGGAACTGTATTAAAGGGCTACAGCATTAGGGCGATCTGAGAATCACTGTCCTAAGCATATTGTGATTAGGGTCTTCCACTTATGTATAAAATCTATATTTCTAATTTGACTATTTCTATCAGTAAATATTGTTAGTCTAAATAAAAATATACTACAGCAGATGGGAGGACCTTAGACATTTCTGGCAACCCATATTTATACCAAGTATTTTGGGTGGAATTAATAAATATTATACTTTCTATTTTATACTTTAATTATAAAATGCATATAAAAGTTGGCACGGCCATATATTAATATACAATAAATTTATGAGTCTGAAACTGTATTTTCTATGAGTTGATACTAAATATATAATTACTTTCACCTTGGTGAGAAGACACATTTGGTTTTAAAGGGAATATCTTTATATTAAAAAAGGATACAAATCATTACAATTAGAAAGTAAAAAAATGAAATAAAATTTCTTATCAGTTAATGCTTATATGTTTATTTGATGGCATATAACACTTTGAAACTTGGCTTCCATATACATAAAAAGGGAAGATCAAAATCTGTTTAATGGAAGATGTAAATTGTAAAGGCAAGGCAAATTAAGAAAATATCTTCAAACATTGAAGATCTGGCAAAAAGTAGAGTATAGTTACATTGGACATTTTCTTGACTCTATTATTCTTACCACAACATTCATAGAGATTTCTAAAGTCTGTCTTTCATAAAGTCCCCCAAAGACCAAATAAACTGCAGTTCAAGTAGCTTTTGTTATATTTTTGCCTTGAAAATGCCAATTGAATAAACTGTCTCCCATCAGAGCTACTGGTAGTAAGACCCTATTCTTTGTCTAGTAAACTTTTCTCTGGTTACTCCTGTTTTCTGTAAAACAATTATAACAGTACTTTCACTACTTATTGTCAAGATTTATATTAATGGTTAAAATAATAAAGAATGCAATGGAAATTTGAAGAGTATAGACAGTATATAAAAATAAAGTATTATTAATGAGGTTAGTCTATATTACGTCATTTCCAGAGCAAAGTCATTATGTTTTTTTTTCTTCCAGTGTTTCAAGGTTTTTTCTTGGTTTCTCCTGGTTTTTTATTTTTGTAGCTCTTGCTCTCAGAATTATGTAGGAATAAATATTTATGTACTTCAATATGCTTACTATTATAAACTTATCCCTTGTGAACCTCATGAGAGAAATTATACACTGCAACTCAGAGTTTTTAAAATGTTTAAGGTAATACTTTAGTACATAAAACATATTACACATTGCTTAATCCTAGTGGGGCTTGGAGAAGACCCTGTAATCAAATACATTAATATTTCTTTGGAAAACTGTATGAACATTCACACAAAATGCAGTATGTGAAGAAGGATATAATTAGTCTCCCATTAGTTTTCAACAGGCTTTGCTATGAAATGAGCTACAAAAAACCCTTTGATTGTCAGAATTTGGAAGATTTTAGAAGCTTAAATAAGGGATTTGGGACTTGCACATTTTCAAAAGTACTAATTATTTGTGTCAAATTAACTCTGTATCCCACCTCAACTTTAGATATTTTATGATAGTATTCCTATACCTCTAACGGGTAGGTGCTAATCTATCCTGTTCATCACTCCTTATTCTGGAGATAGCTTTTCTTTTTCCTTGGTCTACTGCCCCATTAACTATCTAGTGGATCTCTAGGCAGCCAAGTGTAGTGTGTGTGTGTGTGTGTGTGTGTGTGTGTGTGTGTGTGTGTGTGTGACTTTGTTCCCTTGAGAACAATTTTTGGGGTGAACACGGGACCTAAGTTTAACTTACGATTCAGTTAATCAGAGGTTCCATCTATGATAGTACATGATGTTTCATCACTATCATGCCTTTATTCATGAACTTCTTAGACTTTACTTTTCTCCTCTAAACATTCCTTTTTTGATGACTTTGATAGTTTTGAGGAGTTTTGTCCAAAAATTTTTTACAATGTTTCTCAATTTAGAGTCATAGAATTTTATCTCGTGTCTAAACCAAGATTATGGACTGAGGGGAAGACGACAGAGGTAAGTGCCATTCTCATCACACCACAACACATCATATCACAGCTTATCGACATGATTTTTCACTAGCAGAGGAACTACTTATCAAGTCTTTCCATTCTGTAATTTTCTCCTTTGTATATGTAGTGATATTTCACTTGTGTTTTAATAAGTACCGTTTGCCTGAAGACCAGAGAGTAAAACACCAACACTGATCAGCCTCAGACCAGGGAGTGGTGACACACATTTTTAATCCCAGTAGCCACACTAGTTTATCATAGAAACTGGGCATGCATGCCTTTAATCCCAGTGGGGCACGCCTTTAATCCCAGCCCTAGAGTGGATTATAAAATAGGAGGAGACAGCTCTCAGACACAGTCTCATTCTGAGATTCCTGGAGAAATGATCACCAGTTTGGACTGAGGTAAAAGGAAGAACCAGTCACTGCCTGTTTTGCTTTTGTGATCTTCAGGTTGAACCCCAATATCTGTCTCTGGGTTTTTATTAATCATGCTATATATTATTTGCTCTTTCTAACAAAATTATGTTTTTGATACAGAATATCACTAAGTAGTACCAATTGACCTAGAACTCATTATGTAGACCAGGCTGGCTACCAAATCACAGAACTAGGACAGTTTCTGCTGCCTGAGTGCTGGAATTAAAGGTGTACATCAATGTTCCTGGCTAGAATTAAATTACTATGGGAAACCTTCACTCAGTCAGGAGATAGGATTTACTCTTTTGGGACATAATGTCTACAGAAATCATTTGGCATTCATCTGCATGCAATACTTGTTTCTAGTCTCTCAGTCAATTTATGTAACATTTACAATATGGTATGTAATAATTAATATGCAATATATGATCAGCATAGGGTCACAGATACATAATTTAATATATAGCTTATAATCCAATACAACTTTGTTTCTTGAATATTTCCAGCTTTGGTCAATGGGAGTTTATTCAGTTGAGTCCTATGACCCATTGTCATGCAAATCACTATCATATTTTGTTATTGTTCATTGCAATTCAAACTTCAGTGTTTGGTCCTTATGGTTTGGAAATGGGGGACAAACTGCCTAAAACAATTCTAGCAGCAGGAAGCAAGAGAGAGAGCACATGCTTTACAGCTGCATTTATAGTATAAGATACCACACCCAAGTGGGCTGGCATCTTAAAGTCTATTGGCTGAATGAGCAGAAGGAGCTCCTACAGTACCATATCTTAAAAGGTTATTGGCTGAAGGATCAGAAGGAGCTCCCACAGCAACTATATATATATATAATATTTGATTTTATATAGTGACATACTCTTTGGCTCTTATATTTTCTTGAATGTATTTCCTGACATTTATTAACAAAAGAACAATATTGCTGATAAACTACCATCTACACAATGTTACAGACACACGAGGGTTGTGTAAACAGATCCTGCTAATGGATGGTGTCACTTTTTGATCCCTCTAGAAGCTCTCCCTTTAGGGACTTTGATCCTACTCTCTGCCATATGTACACAGTAAGAAGCCATATTTGCCTGTCATTTGGTTGTCTTTATTCATTTTGTCAGTGGATGCTCTCAGATTATATTTGCTACATAATTAATAGAAGATGAACATTTAACTTACTTCCTAAACTTTAATATTCATTTAATATCACACTGATTTGATTTGAACTCATTTAAATTATTTATTCCAAATTCCATGCAAGATGTATTCAAACACAAAGATTAATTTACTTAATTAACCTTTTGATTAAAAATAAGACCCCAGTACTTACCTATATGGATTTTCCCCTGAGTAGACTGTAGAGAATTGCAACTTAGAAGATGTATTTCAAGTGACTAGTAATTATGATCAAATCTAAATGATGGAAGAATTAAAGGAATTAACCTATGCATAGTTACAAGATCTTTTACCAAAGCCTTGCTGAAAACAAAGTTGTTAATCTTATAAGTAGTGAACATTTCTACTCCTTGTCAGTAGGCTGATCTTCAAACCATTTTACGTTTTAAACATTTATCTCGAAAATTCCAATGGGTTGGGCTGAAGTGTGTAGTTTTATTTATTAATCCTATATGCATTTTTCCTCTGCTATTAGGTTCCTTCTCCGTGGTAGGAACAGTGAGGACCCAAATGTAACTAGTATGCAATAACTGTCAAAAATGTAAGTGCTATCTAGTAGGGGAGCAAGACAAATATAAAGATAAATAGAAGAGAAAGCAGAGGATCAGAAAGGAGATTAGCAGATCCACAGGATGTCATTACCTCCTTCAAGGTTGATGTGAGGAGTTTACCTTTCTTTATTTTTCTACTTCACCACTTAATATAATCAACCCTATAACTTAACTTATAACTTTTCTTCCCCAAATCTTGAGTGCTTAGCTATCTCTTATTTATTTCAGGTTTTATGCCCTCATTTCTGCTTACTGAAATCCTACTATTAATATGTCTACTCAAATACTGCCCTCTACATTATGTTTTTCATTGTATTTACAAACCAAGTATTAACACACAAATCTCTTCTTTTTGATGGTGCATAACATTTCTTCTTACCTTTGTGACACTGATATTGTTCTGTTAATATGTTTCTTGTTAGATCAGTTTTGCTGGAATATATTATTTGCTTACCTATTTTCTGTAACTGCCTTTAAGCAATAACTATAGAGATTAGTAGTTGCAGCAAGCATCATATGGCTTGTAAACCTAAACTATTTTCTTTCTGGACCTTTGCAGCTGATGTTTGCTGACTTGTGTACTTTGACATCCATCCATCCATCCCTATTAAGGAACTACCTCATTCTTTTATACACCACTCTGCCTTAGTTAGGGTTTTTGTTCCTATAAGGAGATACCATGACCATGGCAACTCTTATAATTGGGGTGGCTTACAGTTCAGAGGTTTATTCCATTATCATCATGGTGGGACATGGCAGTGTGTAGGCAGACATGGTTTTGGAAAACAAGCTGAGGGTTCTCCATCTTGATCTGCAGGCAAGTGGAGGTAAACTGGAACACTTGGCATGACTTGAGAATATAATACCTCAAAGCCCACCCCACACAGTGATACACTTCCTCCAACAAGGTCACACTTACTCCATCAAGATCACACCTCCTACTAGTGCCACTCCCTGTGAACTTATAGGGGCCAATTACATGCAAACCACCACATTTGACTAACATGTTTGGTATACCTTGACTGTTGACTGACGTGTAACTCGTAATGTCTGACAGCATCTACAGGACCAAGTATGAAAGTTTGACATGTAAAGTGCAGCTGCTGGACAGGAGACACACACTGCTTTCTACAAAGCAGTGAACATGAGGATTAAAAAAAGCAATCGGAAGCAATAATAAGTCTAAACACATTAGAATATGTTACTTGGAAACAGATTATTTGGTGAAACATTTTTAGAGCAAAATTGATTTCTCCTTCAGGATATAAATATTTATGTCTATGCATGCCAATTATCAATCCTTTCATAAAAATTGGTTCTCAGACATAGAGCTGAGAGACTATGTATTTAATAAATTCAGTCGCCGCCGATTAAAACAATTATTTTTTAAACATTTACAAGCTCATGCCATTTCTAATAATTATTTCAATTATCTAAATTGTCATATCCCATTTACCTATATTCTATTAATGTGCCAGATCTCATAACTAAATAAAGCATTCAAAACTATGGACTGGAGAGGAAGGGGGAGAGGAGTGGGGGGAGGAGGAGAAGAGTGGGAGGAGGAGGAGGGAAATGGGAGGCTGGGAGGAGGCGGTAATTTCTTTTTTTTTTTCTTTCAATAAAAAAAAACCTATGGTAGTGACTTCTATTTCTTGTCAAGATAGAATAACAGGGGTCAGAGTTACCACTTATCCTGGAAGGCAGATAGGTTTACCACTATACCACCAATGCAAATATTACCCTTTATCCTGAATCAAAACAAATCTTGAATTCACTAAAAAATATTTTTAAAACATTAGATATCAGAAAAAAAGACAATGATTCTTGAAACAGGGAAAACACTGAGGCTATTCCTACTGTTGTTCCAACTTTTCTGTCTTCAGAGAGTTTTCAGGCCATGATATCCCAAGGGAGCATTTAAACAAAGTCTAATGAAATCTTAGAAGTGAGAGAATGGCTTAGGAGCTCACAAAAACTATAGTTCTGTGTCAGGGTATTAGAGTGGAAATTTTTCAGGAGCGGGAAAACTTCAGAAATTTACACAGGGTTTCTATGTAGCATTCAGCTAACAAGAAGCATGGAAGCAGAAAAAAATAACTAATGTGAAGAAAAAACAAACAAAAATTAGGATAGTACAGTAAGTCATGGGGTGTTAGAGTATCTCAGAAGGGTATTACTTAACAGACAAATATTGATAACAAGACAAGAGGATCAAATGTCAAATTGAATTATACATCCATAATGAGAAAGGCTTTTGTGTTGGCTACTTCTGTGTTTGTTTACTACCTACAATTAAGCTACATCTTCTTACTTTATAATTTCTGAAGTTTACTAGTTCAATCTAATTCTAATTCTTCATTTGGAAGCTTCATCTCCACTGATTAATTTTCATATTTCTGAAGGTGGTATGCACATTACTGGAAGAAAAAAGTAATCATCAATCATGCTATGAATCCTGAGAGCTATCTTAATGACTGGCCTAGAAAAACATACCCACTGACAATAGCACAAACATCATTGGAGTAACCAACCACTTTCTGATTGGATTTAAGTCCCACTCAATGAGAAAACCCATTGCTGTCACCATTACTCTGGCAAGAACCTATGGCTAGACATATTATAGGCTTTAAGGGAGAATGTGCTTACCATGGTTCTGCCAAATATAGAGTATTACTATTTATGACTTAAAATTATACTAAAAACACACCATTTCTCAACCCTCATCTGAGAAGCTGCTGGTTTCCGTGGATGTTATTTAACACAGAGACCCATAACCAGCAAAGGTACGGAAAATAAAAGACGTCAGAATGTTCTGCATTAAATGGAACATCTATACCACACACCAAGCTTACAAGGCTCATTGTAGAAAAGGAGAAGGAAAGAATGTAAGGGCCAAAGTCAGTGGATGATTGACTACAAGGAAATAGTGTCTCATGCCATGGCAGTGCAGTTGCATGTATGAACTCTCAGTGGTTGTGACAGCATGAACAAAGCCTGTGAAAGCCAAAGCCAGACAAAATCTGAGCATATAGATCAGAGCTATACATAAAATTCCACCCCTAGCATGAAGCTATTGGTAATTATTAGCTGATAGAATCAGGAAAGAGTTTTCTCTAATAGCTCAGCCCATGGTAAGCCAATCATGATCCAGTGGAAGACCATACATCCAATACTATTTGGGCATCACAAATTCATTGCAAAGGGTTTAAATTTCAAAAGGTAAATGGGTATAATGTGGGGAAGTATTTTAATTGTAGAGGGCAAGGGAAGTCAATACAGAAGGAGAGGAAGGGAAAAGGAAAAGAATAACACTAAGGACATCTGAAAAACCTATAAGGAATCAATCATATGACTGTTTATTTACTTAAAATTACATATGTCTATGTGTATCTATATAAACATATAGGTTAAATGGAGCTATATTACTTGTGCTGACAATGTTCCCCCAAACAGTCATAGATTATCTAACAAAAATTCAATACCAGTCGTGAGAAATCCCCATTGAAATTGTTTATCAGTGGAATCCAATAGACTCTCAGAACAATATGGGTTATTATATGTTATTACCCTTGTTTGTCTCCCAGAGACACAATGCACTTTAGATATAAGACCCGGAAGTCCCAGGATGTTACTTAAATTCCGCCTCTCTGAAGACTAGATTTCATACTACAAGAAGATGCTTTGCAAACGATCAAGCTAGAGAAACAACCAAGAGTCTTATCCAGCTGTGGTGGCTATGAACCACAATGATGACCAGCAAAGCACAATAACCTTAAAGGTACAATAGTGGTGCCCATATTTTGGAGGTAACCATTAGATTTTTAATTGGACTTAAGATTCACTCAATAGGTATGAAATCATGTCCTGTCCTGGAAGCCTAGCCAACTACCTTGTGCTAGTGAAGCCATGGATCTCAGAGGAGAACCTACAATCACAAATTTATTAAACTAGCATAATCTCCAACTTCACTATTTATTCTTATGCTCACAGATAAGTGTAGTCTTCAACCCACATCAAGGATACTTCTTTTGTAATAGATGGAGACCGTTACAAAAACCTATGACAATTAATATGCAGAGTTTTGGAGCCCTGTCCCAAGGGATACATTTACAAAACAACTCCTTCACCTAAGACTCAAAGATGTTTGCCTAAGAGGTGCCAGAAACTCTAAAAATCAGAGGATCATGGAGTTTTCATGTGAAATTGTGTTTTCTAAGCTACAGCCAAAAAGTCTTACCAACATAACTGCCAAAATGTGAGCTTAACAAGGAGAACAACAGTAAACATGACAAAGCGGATGGAGGAAAGTTCATGAGGCCTCAATCCTAGAAGAGAACTATAGGCAACTAAGGAATGCTGAGAGCAGGAGAAAGTCTTCCCCAAGGAAGAGCACAATTGGTTATCTAATATCAATTGGTTAGCAAAGAAAATAGAGATACAAATAACATTACACAGTTCAAGCATGTTATATTTAGTAATATGTGGTGTAGTAGGTCCTTCTGTATTTGTGTTGATTTTTTTGGTTGAATAAAGAAGCTGCCTTGGCCTTTTAATAGGGCAGCCCTTAGGTGGGTGGGGTAGACAGAACAGAATGCTGGGAAGAAGGGAAGTGTGGCATTCGCCATGGCTCTCCTCTCTGAGACAGACACTGGTTAGACTCATGCCAGTAAGCCACAGTCAAGTGGTGATTCAGATTATTAGAAATGGGTTAAACTAATATGTGAGAGTTTGCCAATAAGGGGCTGGATAATTTCTATGTCATTATTTTGGGGGCTAAGCTAGCCGGGTGGAAGGATGAAGCCTGCTGCACTGCCATACTACAAATATGCATGTATATAGATATACATGTATACACAAAACATAAATTAATGAAAAAGAGGATATCAATTTGAAAGAAAGAAAGGAAATGTAAATGAGAGGGTTTAGAAGTAGGAAAGGGACAGAGGAAATGATTTAATTATAATCTCAAAAACTAAAAGAAATAATTTTTAGAAAGTCAATATATTACTCCAAATGAGTAGCCTTTCTATAATACAATAATGAACTTGGTGAGAAATTAGGGAAAAAAGGACTCAGTGACAACAGTATCAAAACATAAATATTCTTGAAATAAACCTAAGCAAGAATATTACAGAATGCTGCATTGAGAACACTGAGGGCACTAAAAGATAGAAATACCTCTTATGATTATGGATTTTCAGAATTCATGGGGTGAAATATCTATATTATGAAAAGAAATATGGAAACTTAATATAGTCCACATCAAAATTCCAGTAACATTTTTCACATAAGTAGAAAATTAATTCTGAATTTCATATGAAAGCAAAGAAGAGCTGACAATATCTGATCTGATCTCAGCAGAAAGGCAAATCAAAAGACCTGAGTTCAAAAACTGAAATAAAAATCCAGGTCAATAAACTCAAGGCTTTTCAAGAGAGGTACAAATGGCCAATTAATTTACACAAATTTGTAATTGAGGTATCTCAAATTAAGACTTTTTTGTCCAAGTATGAATGGCCATGAGCAAGAAAACATAGAAGAAAAAAATGATGGGTAGGATGTTTAGATTCTCATGTACTGTTAGTGGGAATTAAATTAGCCTAACTACTATGAGATCAGTATAATTATGACTTGAGCAATACAGATTAGTTTTCCTGCTTAAAAGTGTTTAAGATCACAAAGTCACATAAAGATATCCTTTTATTCTTGGTATCTTTAATATTAGTTATGAAAGATTCATTCTTGGTATTTGTGAGTGCAGTTCAAACTATCTTGCATTTCATTATATGAATAGGCCACAATCTGTTTAACAGTGTTCTTGTTGATGATGTACCAGTTTCCTTTCCTTTAAGATTTTCAGTCACCACTAAATGATAGTCTCCTATACCTGGTTGGGGGTGCAACAGATCACAGGTGTAGTGATCTGATGAAAATAGTGGCTGCAGTGGAGGAAATAAATACCAATAGGATTTAGTTAGGAACTATGCTGAGGAGTAATATTTTTGTCAAGAAGTGATAACTGCAATGGAAATCTCTGGAAATTTGTATTCTTAATATGAAAAAAATGGCAACCTTGTTAATATTGTCTCTTCATCAAAATTACTAATAAGTATGTCAGCTTCATATAATATATTACGATATACAATGTAATGTGCACAGCCCAAAGACTGAGGAATGTTGGAACCTAGCCAAGAACTTTATTTTGTAGCCACAAATTTTCATTAATAGTTAACATGGTGCGTACACTGGGATGGAAATGAAAATTCTAGGTCTTCCTCTTCTTTTTTTTAACTGTATTTAGTATTAACAGGTGATTTCAATCTTGGCTTTTTTACTTGCTAGAAACATGACCAGAGAAAAGCTGCTTCTTTTCTTTAGGTTTCAGGTATTTTTACATATAGATTGGAGTTGTGTATATGTCTACACAAAGAAAAAAGAGAGGGGAGAAGGGAGAGAGAAAAAGAGAGAGAATACTAATAATAATCATTACAATAAAATTTGATAAACAGGGAGCTAATTATCTGGGATTTGAATTCTTTTTAAAGAGTATGCCTTTGGATCAGAGCTACTATAGAAAGCCCAGGTAAGGAGGCTTCTGGATATCTTATCAGAAGGTAAAGTATAAGCTTGTATCCAAACAAACTGGACAAGCGAGAAACGAGAATGGGTCCTTGAGTCAGCACAGCAAGAAACCTCCAAATTATTTGTGACAGTGCTGAGGAAGCAAAGCTGGGGTAAAAATAGTCTGTCTGGATGTTCTCTTATCTACACCATTATTTAATGATTTCCTAGGTTAGAAAACTGTGTAAAGACTATCTTCCAACGAAAACCGAATATAAAACTACTTCTCATTATCAGAGAAGTAAAACCATATAAAAGCACTATTATAGAGAATAATCTACACAGGCATGATTGTCTGTGATAAAGAACAGCCTGTTAAACAAAGACAATGCCCCTGGTCATGTGGGTTCTCCTTTACTTGTTCTGTGTCCTAGAAAAGCTTAACTGGACAGTGCTCAATGACAAAAGCATAAAGAAGTATAGGCCTGCTCGTGTGTTTAACCAACGCTTACTGAACATATACTATAAGCTAAGTTCTGCTATGGGGAGTGAGCCAGGTAAAGCATTATTCATATCAAGGAAACTAGAGTGTGTAGAATAGGCCTAATCCAGGATAATCTTTAATATAAATTCCATTATATTTATCAGAAGATCTGTGTGATAGAGAAATAAATATACCCTGCAAAGTTGAACCACATCAGAGTGGTGATGAAGACATGCCAAGTGAGGGTAATAGAAGAGTCTTCATTGAGAAAGAAGGGTTCAATAATGGTTTAGAGAAGGCAGAAAAAAATTAGTGATATGAAGTTTTGAGGGTACATTGTTAAAAGCACACGTGGCTATTGTAATGTCTCAGAGACAGCAGAAAGAACCTTTGCCAGGAAATAGCAAGGAGACCCGTGTGGCTAGAGCAATGAACAAGGGTATAGGCTAATGAGAGGTCAGATCCAAAGATAATAAATGAAACATTACAGATGCCCTTTCTCCCCATTCCAAGGTCACTGTGTTTTCTCCGAGTAAGATGGGGATCTACAGAAGGACATTCAACAGAGAAAGGCTAAGAGTCCTTTTTCTGGTTTGGGTTTTAACCTTATAAGCACATGAGCAGACAACTCAAACGTGCAATATCAAACATCCGACCTACCGAACTATGGCCTAATACATGAGGTCCCAACTTCTGTTTTTGGTTACACAGCAATAGAAAATTAATGGATCAGTTTTGCTAATATTTTCTACTATATTGTATATTACTAACATTTCTTTTAGTTTATAATTATAATGACCTTTAGATAAATGAATACATTACAGTGCCTACATACCAGGGCAGGATTCTCTCTGAGAAAGATGTATACTTATTATAAATAGATGTACTAAAAAGGAAAATCTACCCAGTTGCTAGTGAGGGCTCAAATTGCTATGCTTATTAGCAACATCCTGCTGCTTTTTGGGTAGTGACAGACATTTCATAAGCAGAGGTAGGCACTCAAGAATGGCCTAATTGGAACTTCTTTTGGAAAACCGTGAAGAAACTTTTCCAAAGTTCTTTACTAAGTTACCTGAAAGAGATAGAAGTTTAAGAGTGATCTGAAAATTAGAGCAAAGACTATGTCTAGAGTATTGCAGACTTTTTCTATAAACACTGAAACTAGTATTGGTCATTTCCTTGAATAACCAGAGTACCTGAACAGTGGTAAGAAATGTGTTTACAAAGAAAAATCTTCCCTGCTCCCATATCCTAGCCTGTTTGGATGTTCACCTTCTTAGACCTGGATGGAGGGGGAGGACCTTGGACTGCCCACAGAGCAGGGAACCCTGACTGCTCTTTGGACTGGAGAGAGGGGGGAGGGGAGTGGGGGGAGGGGAAAGGAAAAGGGAGGCAGGGAAGAGGCAGAAATTTTTAATAAAAAAAAAAGAAAAAGAAGAAAAATCATTGATTTTCAAGGAAATTTAGTTAAAATCTTTCTTTTTTATGCCCCTTCTTCTAAAAAGTCACAAACTAGGCCAAGGATCCTTCTTTTAGTATCGAACTTCATTAATGGATGTAACACTTAAGTTTGTCCCAGCCACAAGCTTTGCAAAGATTTAGTGGCTATAGAGAACAGTCATCTGTCTATTTGCATATATGGGTGAATAATTTGGGCCAGAGTCAGCTAGGCTGAATGAACTCTATTTCACAGAGTGGTAGGTTGACTCATTTATTTATTTGCAGTCTGTTAACAATGGATGGTATCAGTGTTCTGGTGCTGTCACCTTGGTGACTAAAATAACTGACGAGTGTTTTATCTTTCATATGGATAGCATGGCTTTCTTCATCAAGCAATGGCCACAAGAATTCTAAAATGCCTAGGAGAGAGTCAGACCCAACTAAAAGCCATATTTCAAGGCTTCATTGAGCATTGTCTGTTTTCCAAGACAATTTATGTGACCAAAGCTATAGTTTAAATAAGATGTTATTACTCAAGGATTTACTTATAGGATGGAAATTACTACAACCATTTTTTTTGTTTTGTTTTGTTTTGAGACTGAGTCTCTATACGTACCCCTGGATCTTCTGGAACTTACTATGTAGACCAATCTAGTCTCCAAGCCTCAAACTCACAGGAATTCATCTGCCTATGCTTCTTAAGTGCCGAGATTAAAGTGTATGCCCCCCAGTGACATTTTTTTTGCGAAATGTCTGTCTCATTGTCTTTCATGCCATTGTTGAAGAGAGAATCTTTGCTCCTCCTTTTCAATACCCTGAGCATTCAATATAATGCACCACAATAATTGATTATTCTATGTGCTTTAAAGAAGAACCAAAGACAGTTGTAGTTTCTGGACCAGAGTTACTCATTTTAGTAAAATATAATGAGAAAGATTTCAAAAGAATCCTGAGCCTCGGTATCCCCCCACTAAAAAACGAAAGTCAACCGCATGAGTATTAGCAGAAGTTGATAAGAAGTGCCACCTGAAAACTTCTCCTACTGTCAGATTCCCTGCAAAGGCTGTCAGCGACATTCTTAAACTAAAGTGCCAGTGGCACTCCAGCCCTGTCCCCAGAGAATTCACACACGTCATCTCCTTGCATATTTTTATCACCTCAATGATTCTTCAATTTGCTGTGGCTTGAGAAATGGCAAAAGGGAAAGTTTATGAACTTTCCCATATATGCAGACATCTGGTTAAATCAGGCAAGGCCCACAGATCACTTCGTCAAAACTTAGCTTTCTCCCCATTTAATATTTTAACCAAGAACTTCAAAGTATTGAGTACTTAGAAAACAAACCTGTTCCCAATCCCTCTTTAATATATTAGCATGACCTAACCCTGGTTATTCTAAATAGCTTAGCGTATTCCTGACTCTAATACAGATGTGCAGTCAAATCTTATTTAAAACTGCAGTATCACTGTTACTGCTTCCAGCTGCTCTAACTTCAGTCTCTAGTTAGAAGAATTCTGATGGGTGAGTAAAGCAAAATCAAGCAGGGCAAGACTACGATCTCTTTTGTTTTAAATTCGAAACTTGTCCTGAGTTGGGCAGCTGCTCGAAATGGTCCATCTGGCCTTAGTTGTCCCAGATGGCCAAAAACTAAGGGGGGAAATGGACTTGTGTAGAAAATGGAGTACCCTAGTTAATAATGGCTGAAGACAATGCCTTTGCATCCTTGCACCAAAGAAATAGTAATGGACCTGTCAGAGGCGCCTGGTCACCTGGGCCACCACACCTGTTCCCTATTGATGTGTGTGTTCATCTCTATAGTCTCTGGATTATAGTCACAAATGACAATTCAAGAGTCTGTTGGTCATAGCTTCAAATCGCCCTGCTATAATCACAAATATGAGACAAAGGAAAATAATTATTTAACCTGCACTGGATATCAAGTCTGCCTGACATCTCACAGCCTTCTATTCCGTTCAGCCTGCTATTTTCCTGTGGGATAGAAAGCAAACAATCCACCCAGCCTGTAGGCAGCCCGCAGGGCTTTCATGCCTGAAATGCTGAGAACATTGTCAATGGAACTATTTCTCAGATGTTGGCAAAGATGTATATCTCAAAACCAACTGAGTAACTTCAAATGAGAAGCTACCTATGTTATTTGATTTTTCGGGTATTTAGGAGAGGGATTCTGAAAAACTAAAACAACAACAAACAAACAACTAAATACCCAAACTTAAAATAACCCTTCTGTTGGCCGGAAGGCAGGGAAATAACTTGATGTCAATGAACACAAGTTTTTTTTTTTAATTGAAATGAGTTTGAAATTTGTAGAGTATACCTAAAATTGCCCAGACCATCTACTTTATCCTAAACAAACAAACATCCCTATTTTATGTGATGCCAATGAGTTAAAGGTCCTCATTGCCTGGAAGGAGCTCCTACTTTCTCCTCCTACTTTATGTGCTTCACAGACTCAGCTGAGGCTCCTCCTCTGCCTTCAGGTCATTTGTCCAATATTTGCCTTGCTCCCTTTCTCTGCTCTCCTTCCCTTCTCTGTCCCTCACAGCCATTTGCTATCTTAGACATCCTCTTTGATGCACTATTATCTTCTCTATTGTTTAATCACCAGCATTCCAAATGATTATTTCTGCCATGCGAGATTATATGCCCCTGAGGTTAAAACTGTATTTTGCTTTCTTTGATACCTAACATAATACATGGCCCAAAGAAATCATTCAATAAGCATTAATCAAATAAGGGAACTGATGAATGAATCACCACTTAAGTGATGCCAAGAATATGACTTCACTAATTTTAATACTGTTCATTAATTTGCTAACTGACTCTTTACTAATGGCCTACTACAAATCAGATATTATGCCAAGTTGCAGGATACATGGACATGGGCCAAGTCAACTACGTTCTTGCAATACAAGGGATAAAGTATAAAATTAAGAATGCTTATTTTTAGGTATGATTGCATAGCAACAGAAACTTATGTTGCCTCAGAATTTCTAAAGATTACTGGGGGCTGGAGATATGGCTCAGAGGTTAAGAGCATTGCCTGCTTTTCCAGAGGTCCTGAGTTCAATTCCCAGCAACCACATGGTGGCTCACAACTATCTGTAATGGGGTCTGGTGCCCTCTTCTGGCCTGCAGGCATACACACAGACAAAATATTGTATACATAATAAATAAATAAATATTCTTTAAAAAAAGGGCTGGAGAGATGGCTCAGAGTTTAAGAACACTGGCTGTTCTTCCGGAGGTCGTGAGTTCAATTCCCAGCAACCACATGGTGGCTCACAGCCATCTACAATGAGATCTGGTGCCCTTTTTTGGCCTGTAGGCAGACGTGGAAACTAACACTGTATACATAATAAATAAATATTAAAAACAAAAAAAAAACAAAAAAGATTACTGTTTCTATTTGGGAAGGGGCAGGTTTTTCTACAAAGAACAAATACTGTCTAAGATCAGTTATGCCTACTACTCTATACCAAGAATGACACCAAGAGTTATGCTAAAGTAAGTGGGAAAAAACCAAAGAGATATCAACATTAAACAAAGAACTACAGGCAAAAAAGGGATTTGCTAGCAATAAAAATGCTCTTCAATATGGAAGAACACACTAATTGGTTATCTAATACCAAATGGTTGGCCCTGAGAACATACATACAAGCAACATTATATAGACTGATCAGGTTATATTTAAGATTAAATGTATGCACAAATTAATGAACAAATAGGACATATATTTGAAAAAGAGGAAGGAAGACAATATTGGAGGGCTTGGAGGAAGGAAAGCTAAGGGAGAAATGATGTAACTACACTATAATTTCAAAAACTAAAATAAAAAATTTAAGAAAGTTGAAAAGAATTAATTGAATGAAATGGAATTTGGGGTGATAGTAGTGTTGTGGCATCCATGCTATTCTAAAGATAGGACAAGATTCTTTCACCCCAACTCTAGTGATAAAAGAGACCGATACCTTTTTCAAATGCCATGAATTTAGCAAGTTGCTGAAATTACAATGTTTCCAAGGTTCAGAAAGGAAGAATTTTCTGAGAACCTCTCTTGTGTCTTCAGTAGTTTGGGATTTATATGAAGATAGTAGGTTAGTTAGAGTACCCAACATGAGGTAAAAGCAGAAAGGTTAGCAGTTGCTAGATTTCATTTAGCAAGACAAGACTATTGTAGTTCTTAATCGGCCAAATTAAAATGGTGGGGAAGATAGCCAAATATGAGTCAACTTGGCAGCATGTCAGACAGTATGTCTTCCTAATTATGGGAGTCCTAGGAATAAGAAACTGCCTGGGATATTCTGCTAAAGGTGATGACTAAGGGAAAATGGTAAGCCATTTCAGAAGAGTTCATTATTCACCTGGAATGATGTCAGATGTGGCAGCACTTAGAATCTTTGAGGAACTTGAGTTCAAGTCAAGCAGACCAGTGCTTGCTTACAATTTAGCTATTAAAAGCACCTGTAACTAAAATACACTGTTCAGTCATATGAAACTCTCTAACCCTAAACCTCCAGCCATGACTGATGACCAAATCAATCACAGGAGCTGGGGAATTCAAAACATAGTGGATGAACTGTGAAAAAAAAACAAAGTGTTTTATATTGCTGCACATGTTTAAGAAAAAGGTGAGGGCTGAGCAAAAAGAAAAGGAAAGAACATTGACCTTACGTAATGTAGCAGGATACAAGATTAACTCAAAAGAAAATTAGTAGCCCTCCTTTATACAGACCATAAAAGGACTGAAAAAGAAATCAGAGAAACGTCACCCTTCACAATAGCAACAAATAACATAAAATATCTTGGAAGAACTCTAACCAAACAAGTGGAAGACCTGTATGACAAGAACTTTAAATCTTTGGAGAAAAAAATTGAAGAAGACACAAGAAAATGAAAAGATCTCTCGTGCTCTTGGGTAGATAGAATTAACATAGGAAAAAATGGCAATCTTACCAAAAGCAATCTACAGATTCAATGCAATGCCCAGCAAAATCCCAGAAAAATTCTTCACAGACCTTGAAAGAACAATACTCAACTTCATATGGAACAGCAAAAAACCCAGGATAGCAAAACAATCCTGTACAAAAAAAAATGAACTTTTTTTTAAATTTATTTATTTATTGAGGATTTCCGCCTCCTCCCCGCCACTGCCCCCCACCTCCCCCCACACAACGGTGACAAAAGGAGCCAGTGGGAGG
>NC_022026.1:44230249-44242819 GCF_000317375.1 Microtus ochrogaster | reverse complement strand
GCGAGAGTTAGCCGAGAAAAGGGCTAAAGCTAAAGAGCCAAGCAGTGTTTAAATGAATACAGTTTGTGTGTTGTTATTTCGGGCATAAGCTAGCCGGGCAGGCGGCTGGGGTGCTGGGGCCCCGCCGCCCCTATTACTACACAGAATAAATTTCCTTTACCCTTAAAAAAAAAAAAAGAACTTCTGGAGGCATCACAATCCTTGATTTTGAATTCTACTGCAAAACTAGAGTACTGAAAACACCTGGCATTGACATAAAAACAGACAGGAGGACCAATGCAACTGAATCAAAGACCCGGATATCAATCCACACACCTAAGAACATCTGATTTTTGACAAAGAAGCAAAAAAACATAAAACGGAGAAAGGAAAGCATATTCAAAAAATGGTGCTGTCATAACTGGATATCAACTTGTAGAAGAATGAAAATAGACCCATATCCATTACTATGCACAAAACTCAAGTCTAAATGGATCAAAGACTTCAATCAATATAAAACCAACCACACTAAAGAGAAATTGGACAAGACACTTAGCCATCAGAGAAATGCAAATCAAAACAACTGTGAGATTAAAATCACAAACGACAACTTATGCTGGAGAAGATGTGAGGTAAAGGGAACACTCCTCCATTGCTGGTGGGAGTGCAAACTGGTACAGCCGCTTTGGAAATCAGTATGGCAATTTCTCAGAAAATTAGGAAACAACCTACCTCAAGACCCAGCAATACCACTTTTGGGTATATACCCAAAGTATGCTCAATTATAACACAAGGACATGTGCTCAACTATGTTTATAGCAGCATTATTTGTCAAAGCCAGAACCCAGAAAAAACCTAAATGCTCTTCAAACAAAGAGTGGATAAAGAAGATGTGGTACATTTACACAATGTAGTACTACAAAGTGGAAAAAAATGACATCTTAAAATTTACAGGCAAATGGATGGATCTAGAAAAACATCATATTGAGTGAGGTAACCCAGACCCTGAAAGACAAATGTAATACGTACTCATTCATAAATGGCTTTTAGACATAAAGCAAAGAAAAACCAGCCTACAATTCACAATCCCAGAGAACATAGACAGAAAAGAGCACCCTAAGAGAGACATAAATGGATCTAATCTACATGGGGTGTAGAAAAAGACAAGATCTCTTGAGTAATTTGGGAGCATGGGGATCAGGGGAGAGAGTAGAAAGGGAGGAGAGAGGAAGGGAAAGGAATAAAGAAAAATCTTTAGCTCAATAAAAACAATTTAAAAAGAAAAAAAAGAGTGTTGAATTGGCTCTGAGATAGGCTCTGTTACAGAATAATCATATTTTAAATTTTATAAAGGAATATTTTAATGTATACATCGACATTGATTTAGCTGTCCATTTATAAAGTGTGTGAGCACGCATACGTGTGTGTGTGTCTCATGGCATGGTGTGCTATTACTGAGAATCTATGGAATCCTCAGGTGTCCTCCAAGGGCAGGGAACACAGAGCCATAGGAGTATGTTTAATGGCAGTGATTGCACACCAACCAGGTCATTGTTTATTTAGACCCTCGTGTTCTTAACTCATAAATAAGATTATAGAAAATACAGGCATGTGCATATATGCAGATATATGCTTTCTACATAATATGTATAATAGACCTTGACTTGTCTTATTGGCAACATGACCAGACCTAATTAATGGGTCATCTAAAACTTTGGTACATTCTGTTCATAAGCTTCTTTGTGAATCTTCTAATATAATCGACCATCCTAGTGGGCAGTCTCTTCTACAGTAGAGAAAGTAACAATAGCATTGACTGGAGAGAGTTCTGTGCCTATCCTGTATAAGCTGGTATAAACAATTTATTCAGGGAGTGCTTCATCTTGTCCTCATTTAATATTTGAAAAGGGTAATTCAAGATGTTCTTATTTTAGAAATGAGTAAAAAGGCTTAGAGAAGTAAGGAGGAATGAAAGCCCCAAGATTAAATTCCAGGTTTTCCTACCTTTCACAGTATATCATTATATACAGTATATTGTTGTACACAGTATATCATTATATACAGTATATTGTTATACATGTATTCTAAACTTTCTGGAGTCTACTGGAAAAACTTTAGAAAACAGGCGATCTATGATATTAGACAAATTACATTTTTTTACGATACATACCATATTACTACATTTCCCTCATATGAAAACTCTAACCATTGCATGCATGAACTCATTGCTGCCTATGCTCCATGGAATCCTCCCAGCGCATGCTCATGCAAGCAACCCTAATTAAACTCAGTGAGTCACACAAAAATAATGGCATCAAAGTAGGAGTCAGGTTTGTTGGGTGGGGATGCCTAGTTTCAGGAGGAAAAGGGGATGCTAAAGGAGGATCCTGGGAGGTAACAAATGACCAGACTTTATTATGCGGAGGCATGGAATTGTCAAAAAATAAATAAAACAAAAAAGATCTCTAAAGTTTTCTGTAAAATTTCATGGTTGGATTCTACTCCAGGTCTATTTCATGCATGGTCTCATGAGACAGGGTCACGACTGTTCATTAATTTATTTGTCAGCAGTGAAGATTCATTAATCTTCTAATTTCAGCCACATGTATTTTAAATGATGAGCTTAATACAATGATGTTGACAAAGTGCCTATGTACATGGTATGTATGTGCTGTTGTGTACCTTCCCATACATCTTCCCCATTCACTCTATTCAAAAACCTTCAACACAGTCACATGTAAATATATTTATAATTATCATATTTGTAAAAGCAGAAAAGAAGCCCTTCAACACATAAATGGCATAAATAAATGACTGATACATCAGATTGACTATTATGAAGTCATTGGAGATTGCTTATGGAATGAGCAGTGGTAGAGTGCTTGCCTAACGTGTGTAAGATTAGATTTAGTCTGGACCACTGCAAATAAGATATGTTCATAACATATTTTTAAGGCTGTGAGAAATGACATAGCATATGATGACATAAAAGTTGGTTCTCAATTCTCTGTGCATACCAATAAGGGGGTTTGGTCATAGATATAAACAGAAATAAAGGTGAAGAGCATATATTTCATAACAACAGCTATGTACTGCAGAGTGAACATAAATGATGTTTCTATCTTTCCACGAACATGTAAAATACATGTGTACTCGGTACAGGGTGTCCCAGCAGGCTCTGGACCAGCTGGACTGCTAACACAATGGCCCATCTGTTCAGGAACTGTAGTGTTTATAAATCCATGAATATTTATGTATCTGTATAAGTAAGTATATGGTTAGGATTTTTCAATTTCCATGACTCGTGCTTTAATCCTGCTTTCTCTCCATCATGCATATGAGTCGCATTTTTTCATGGGTCAGTTGGGAGTTGACTTTGTTTAATAATGGTTTAAAAACACACATAGGAAGAGAAACCTGCTGGTGCTAGAAGGTTAACCACTATGTGTTCAAAGCCAAGTATAAAATTGTTTTAAATTATACCCTCTTCATTTGTCTATCTGAATTCCCAACTCTTTCTACAGAAAAATGTCACTGATCAGTGACCATTTACCTAACAATAGTTTCCCTGTTGATACAGAATCATAATGGCTCCATAGAATGAATAGCACATTTACAAAACTGAAAATCTCATTTTGCAAATAAGTAATAATTCTTTTCATTGCAAGGGACAGTTGGGAGTTAAATGTCTTATGTTTTGACATTATCTGCTCACAATTTGTCACCAACACTTTAGCTGTCCATTAAATGGTAAAATGTGTGTTTGTGCATCCTGCAGAGCAATGGCATGCAATGACGGTGGTAGGTAATAGCTAGAGAGAAATAAGCAAATGAATCTCTTTGGCCTGAGGGCATTAAGTAGATTGGAGTTTTTCTAGTAACTAAAAGGGATCAGCAACTATGTAGCTGAAAAAAGCCATGGGTATTTCTGACATCTGTATTTCAGTAGGTATGTTGCATGAGTACATTATTCTGTTTGTTATTCCACCAAATGTTAAAAGGTGTCAGAGATAGGTCACCTGCTTCCATTTGAGTATAGAAGCTTTATACTTGTCTTTTGGAAGTATGAAACTAAATTAATTTGTAAAATTATTTCCTTGCTATTTATTCCATCTATGCCACAGCCCCAAGTCTCCTCTGTATTGTGGTCTTATTTTGCAGACACCAGAGATAACAGGCTACATGCTCTAACACTTCTCATCACATTAAATGTAACACAACTGAACATACGCTCAAGCCAAAAATGATAAGGGATTACATCTCAATTCTTTGCTGGAACTGGAGTTTGGAGAAACCATCCAAACAGCATGAGACTGAGTATGCTGAATACTAAAACGAACTCGCACTCTCCGAAAACTGAAGCCAACAGCTCAATGTACTCTTCAAAATGGGAAAACACATGGGAACTGGGACATTTTGTAAGAAGGATACCTTCCATTATTTAACCAGTATTTGTTATAGTATGAAACCTTCCTTACATAAAAAAGGATAGGATTTTGAGGGTCTCCCATATTATCAGATTCTTGATAGTCTCAAACTCAACATATTTTCTTAATATGTTTGCCTGTCCAGCAGTATAATGTAATGGCAAAATTTCTGTCCTCACAGAATTTTCTGGTCCATAATAAGACCTTTGGAGAGCCCCTCGAGTCACTTGTTGCCAAGTGGTGAGGGTATTTCTTACCTTTGGCAGAGATGCCCTGGAACCTGAACTCTGGGTAGTCATTGTCAGGACTGTTGTGATGCCAAGGGCAACCCTGGCAGGAGCTGCATCCATGTTTATCCAAAAGGAGACCCAGGACAAAATGACTATCAACAGGCTGGGGATGTACATCTGGATTAAGTAATAGCCCATCTGGCGTTCCAGGTGAAACTTGACCTCAATGCAGGTAAACTTGCCTGGAAGCAGAAAAGGATCATTTGAAATCTTACTTGAACTCATTTCCCCAATTCTACTCTCCTATTTGATTCTGAAAAATCAATCACATTGTAAGCAGATTGGGAAGATTGTAGACAAATGAATGCTCACCTTACACAATCAATTCAAATTTTCCAATTCTTCCAGTAATGGAAACAGTAGTGTGAGCATATGATGTAGATCTGTTGCTGATTATTTTAGATAGGACTTTGGCATTTGTAAGACTGACAAAAGATTAAAAAATGTTTGTGTTGCAAGTACTAAACAGCACATAATGTGTAACCATTAGCATTAACATGCACTATATACAATGCAATAGTTCACACATACCATGTAATTTGGTACAATTGAAACCAATCCCGTGTGTGTGTGTGTATGCTTGTGCTGGGGTTCAAGTGTGTGTTTCTGCTTGGGGAACCAGAGGCCAACCTCAGGTATCATTTTTCAAGTGCCTTTCACCTTGGTTTTTGAGGCAGTTTTTCACTGGGACCTGGGACTCTCCAATTAGAGTAGGCTAACTATGTGTATCCACCTCCCCAGTGCTGGAGTTACATTTATGTGACACCATTTCCTGGGTGCTAGGGATTGAACTCAGGTTCACAGGCTTGCATGACTAGCCCTTTACTGACTGAGCTAAGTCCCCAGCCCTCAACTGCTTCTAAGTGGTAAGAACATCCTGAGTCTTGGAGTAACTGCTTATCTTTGTATTCTCAATGTTAAAAATCTAAGGGTGAAGAGCAATCAGGGTTCCCTGACCTGTGGGAAGTCCAAGGACCGCCCACCTCCATCCAGGCTTAGGAGAGGGACTTGATCAGGGGAGGGGGAGGGAAATGGGAGGCGGTGGCGGGGAGGAGGCAGAAATCCTTAATAAATAAATAAATTAAAAAAATAAAAAAAAAATCTAAGGGTGCATTTATAGAGTATGCATACACCCTGTTCATTGTGAAAACTTTCTACCCTTTTGGGAATTGCTTGGAGACCCTTAGAGTGATTATTCATTCCTAGAACCAGTTTGTAGTATTATTTCATCTATAACAATAAGTGCATAGGAAGATACTGTAACTTTTAACATTATTATTAACAAGTAGATGTGCTGGCCTCTTTCCACATTTTTCTCTTCTTTATTGGTTTTGAGTTAGACCCTGCAAGGTTATTTGTATTATTTCCCTTGAAGAATAAAGATTGGGAAAAATACCTTGTAATCGGGCTTAAGTTACTTCATAAGAAGTTGCTGTTGGCTGTTCTGGGCTGGCTCACAAAGAGACCCATTGTAATGAACAGGCCAGAGCATTTGAAACACAAGACATCAGCTTTCCTGGGCAGGTATAATCTTCCAGGCAACAACAGATGCCCATGTGTTGCCGCTACTTCAACCTTGCCCACCACATATGCCTTTCATTGCTAAAAATAGCACCTGACTTTATAGAGCCAGCCGAATTCTCTCCAGATGATGCTCATCCATACTCGTAGTGCTCTCCAGGACTGCAGAGAAAGAACATCTCTATTTCTGGGCTTCCCAGACCTATGTCATTATCACTTTCTTCCACTAAGGCTAGGAGTGCAAATTGACCTGAGGGTGCACTGTGAAGAGTGGATGCAAGGAGCAGCCAAGATTTATGTTTTCTGCACAACTAATGAGGTCTTCTACACCTCTCCTCAGACTCATTCGACAGCAAACGCTCAGTAAAAGAAGCGCCAAAGACTTCTAAATCTCTCTTCAGCATTTGAGGGAGAGGAGCTGCTGCACCGACAGGCCTGTTCCACAGGGTCAGAGCCCCCAAATGTTTAGGGTTCTTTTAACCTCTGTGTTCTTCATGAATGGGCAACAATTAACCTAATAGGATAGCTGATTTGATAAGCAAATAGGGGTTATTGGGGGTTAGCAAGGAAAAGAAAAGCTTACCAGTGTTGTAATGCTTTGTGCAGTAGCCAAGCTCCTTCTCTTCTTTCAGAATAAACTGGGGCAGGGTGAGTCCTTCAGCGACTTGTACCGGACCATCACTTAACCACTCAAATATCAGGTCATTCATAGTGTACCCAACTGGAAGAAAGAAGTAGTAACAAACAATGTACCCGTTCTAGGAGATGGCAAAGTCTATCGACAGAAGTGGACAAGCAGGGAAATCATTTCAAGTACAGTCTTAAGAGCTACAGTCATCACAATAGCTACATGCCATCAGATGCAGACGAACTGCACGCAGCAAGGGAGTTCTGATTAATTTATTTTTGCATGTGTATATAATGAGAGGAAGGAATCTAGAGAATTTTTTATCTCCTGCCTCTTTAGTCACTAACTCTCTCTGAAGAACAAACAAGTAAACAAACACCAAATCCTTTGAAGATTTTCTTCGCTTGAAAGAGTTGTGTCTGTGGCAGTTCAATAAGACAATCCAATTCATGGTGCTGGTCTTAGTATTTCAAATGAAACCATTCCTTTTGAAAGTTTTAATGAGAACGAATTCATTACAGGCCTGCCTGAGAGTATTACCATTGCACAGTTGGCCCCTTCTGGAGTGTTAGCTTTACTTGTAGGAAACATGTTAATTACTAAGAGTAAATTCCCAGTCATTTTAAGAGGACCTTGTAGGACGTGTAAACCAAGAACAGTGACACAGGAGCTGGGTGTGTAGCCCTGTTGATACAGTTCTTCCCTAACATTGATAAGGTCCTGAGTTCAATCCCCAGCACCACATAAAATAGCAAGTCGTAGCACAGTAGACACAGAAGTTGAGAGATGGAAGCAGAAATAACAAAAGTTCAAGGTCACCTTTGACGGCACAATTAGTTCAAGGCCAGATAAGGCTGTGTGAGACACTATCTCAAAAAAACAGCAAATTCCACAAGAACAGTTATATGTACATTGCTAAATTACCCCACTCATTATTCTCATGAAGTAAAACAGGCTCCCTATTTTGTAAGGTCCAATTGTTATATGACTACAATCATAGAAATAGTGGAGAGGAGCCGGGGGTTGGGGTGGGGGGAGTGGTGGCGCACACCTTTAATCCCAGCACTCGGGAGGCAGAGGCAGGTGGGTCTATGTGAGTTTGAGACCAGCCTGGTCTACAGCAGCTAGTTCCAGGGCAGGTTCCAAAGCTACAGAAAAACCCTGTTTCAAGAAACAAAAAACAAAAAAAAAGAAGAAGAAAAATCATATATTTATAAAGTATAAATAATTGGATCATTATTTATCAATAGGTTTACATATTTCTCTAACCTAGATATGACAATAATTTGTCAGTCATTATTTCTATGCCCTCCTTGTATTTTTTTTAATATTTGAACTGTGGAAAGCAGACTAGTGAGAACAAAATATATTCTATGAAGAGTGCAATGGCTAATAACTGTAGCATATCTATTAAGTTTATAAATTCTTATTCTTGCTTACTATAAATAGCGACTCACCAACTCTAACCAGAAATCAATGGCATATTTATTTGTGTCTACATTCTTTTGAGAATCTTAAAGACAAGAAATAAAATTATAGAAAGTAGCAAACTGGAGTGTGGATTCTGTTTAAACATTGATGGTCCAGAAAAGCAGTGGCTAATCTATCTCTCCCATCACCAATCTGTATGAATATATCCCACAACAAATACTTAATGGGACAAAGCAAATTAACTGATTGAATCTTTTTAAGTCTTAGGTGAGCTCTATTTCATAGATCTGGGTACTGCTTTACAGAGAAAATAAAACGACTGGGCCAAGGCTTGGGAGATTTAGAATAGTAGAGGTGACACTCTTTATGTATAAAAATGTTTTTCTCAACTTTCTTCTCAAGAGAAGGGACAACAAGGAATCATTAAATACATTATAAACAAATACTCTCATTTTTTTCTATGACAGCATCTAAAAACAAAGATTTTTGTTATTTTATTTATTTCTATAAGAAGTTTCAAGGGAACTCTGTAAAGACTTTAAATGATCAGAAAGATGCCCATCACCATTTCTTTTAAAATGATGGTTAGTATGTCTTCTTACACTTACTTTTTTTTTATAAGCCAAGAAGTTAAAAGTATCTCCTTGGCCCCGCCTCATTAAATCTCCTAATATCCCCTTAAGTTAATAGCACTTAACATGTTTTTGGACTCTGAAAACAGCAAGCCAGAGGAAATTTTATAGATCTTAACTGAAAATCCCACTACCTTGGAGGCATGGGCAACTTACGGCACATGTCAGCGATTTCTGTGGCAGCAAAGTCGGAGTGCAAAGGGGACAAAGTAAATAATATTTCCCTGTTTACTTCAATATGTCTTAGTGTATTCATTGCTTATTTAAGAAAGATACCAGCTCTTATTCCATGTCAACTTATGCCCTCTGTCATTTTGTTTATTTCTTTATGTTCTTTGGTATTGCCAAAGATCAAACCCAGGGCCTTGAGAATTTTAGGCAAGAATATTCCTGTTAAGCTTCAGTCCTCATGCCTCTCCTTTTTGAATCCTCCTATGGCTAAGGGCCTTGCGTCTTGTTCTCAGTCAGTCACTCTTCCTTCTAGTATCTTTTTGGCTACTTTGGTCTATATGAGTGTAACACCCAAAGAAACATGATTTTCTGATTAGTGATTATTTATAAAGGCAAGATATAGTCACACTTATCAAAGGCAAAACTTTCATTTCACAGAAAATGTTGCTAAATCAGACTTAAGTTGTTTTTTTTTTCCCCTGAGGAAAGGAAACTTATTTAACACTTTGAGCTAAAAGTTTTTCTTGCTGTTCTGATAATAAGCTTCTCCTATTATACACCCATCCTTCATTAAGACCTTGGGTGTTGGGAAATTTGTAGAGAATTAGTCTTACAAATATTTATTCCTTTTGGCACACTAAAAGAGACATGCCAATGGTGGTTACAACAAACAAGTTGTCATTTAATAATGAGGACTTACAACTCTCCAGCTGCATCGTACAGGTCTGGACATCCATTGGGAAGTTCTTCAGGTCCATGGGACAAGATAAAGTCAAGGTGAGCCTTAGCAAAGAACAAAAGGAAAACCTACTTTAAAATCTGTGAAATGTCATCCTTGAGAGACAAAAATTCATTTATCATTAGCAAATATAATGATTCAAATATTGAAACCTAAGCTTTCAAGCAATACTTTGTTTTAATGAAGAATAACTGTTGATAACTTTACAAAATATATTACCATTTCATTCCAAACCCTTACTCTATTTTCAGCTTCCAGATTCTGAGTATTTCTCACTTCCAGATTCTGATTCTCTCCAACAACGATGCTCCCTCTCAAGATAAAATGTTGTAATATGAACAATGGGCTCTTAGCCACAATGGTGAACAAAAACACAAGGTTATGATGTTTAAACATTATGCTGGGCAGTGACGCTGCATGCCTTTAATACCAGCACTTGGAGGCAGAGGCAGGTGGATCTCTGAGTTGGAGGTCAGCCTGGTCTACAAGAGCTATTTCCAAGACAGGCTCCAAAACTACACAGAGAAACTCTGTCTCAAAAAGGAAAGAAAGAAGAAAGAAAGAAAGAAAGAAAGAAAGAAAGAAAGAAAGAAAGAAAGAAAGGAAGGAAGGAAGGAAGGAAGGAAGGAAGGAAGGAAGGAAGGAAGGAAACAATTATAGTCTAGATATATGTACCATGATGTGAATGGATACGAAACAGTTCTCTTTCCATTAAATGGGAAAATACTTGGTTTCACAGACTTTTCATTTACTAATCCACATGATGAACGAACTATTTTGGCATGCATTCTAGGATTTCCAGTTATAGAGCAAATAATTCTTGAGTGAGGAAAACCCACTTCAAGATAATGGCTTGTACAGTCTTCATCTCTCTACACCCTATGTGGTGACTTTGATCTCTTTTCTCCTTGGACTTTTCTGAGCTCCAGCCTTCTCCACATTGGGCCTTCAATTAGGATATTCATTGAGCTACCATCTCTTTTTTTTTAGCATTTTTCTTCTGATTTCTCATCACAATGGTGTTTAACTTTCGCCCTGAAATTCTTTGTACTTTTAAGATTCAAGGAAACCAATTAGAACCGATAATCAACAGAACTAGGTTTCCTTCCCAATACTACCTAAAACCACATTGTATTCAAAGCAAGGTACTAAAACTTGCTAAACATTTGGCTCTCACTGATCAAAGTAGGAAGTAGGATATATGATTTTTATTCCTATCTGATGCTAATACTTCATGACTCGACGTTTTCCTTGTTGTGCAGCCATGATTTTTCATGTCCAAAGATTCGTGTCACAGTATTACCCAAAAGTTCTCTTATCATTATGCTCATCCTCAACTCACCTCCTGATTTGCCTCTCTTTGTTTTTGGTGGTTCATTTTGTGTTCTTTTCCAGCACAAGCAAATTATAGCACACATTGTTTTTTAAAAAGGAAAGACTTAAGGTTTGAAGTGAGAATAGGGAGTCCGTGTTGACGGTTGCCAAAGGCATTAAAATACAGCAGTGATTGGAACAAGCATAATTCAAAGCAACAATTACAGAAAAATGTATTCAATCTTAGAAACAAATGCACCCCTAAGTTAAAAGTAGATATTTCTAGCTGTTGGTAGTATTCATAGTAATTTTTGTTTGTTTTTTTTCTTTATTCCGAAGTATCTGTATTGACAAGTATAAGCTGTTTAAAATGTTCATAACATCCATTATCAGCTTTCTCATCTTCAGGAAATGAAAAGGTTTTTTTTTTTCAAAATAAAGCTGAAAGGTAAAATTAGAAAATTCTATTTTATTCCATATTTTCTATTGTAATCTGAATATCAGATCCAGTGTTGCACCTCATTACAAAATGAATAAGCTGTCTTTTTGAGAGCATCTGAGAATCTGAATTCCATGGCTCCAACAAGTTTTGAGTTTTAAAGACCTGACTTAAAATATCATTTTTAGATATAAAAAAGAATACTGATCACTTTTGGAGTTTATTTGTAGATATAAATATATGGATATCTACAGATTTCACCTGAGTAAAGTCTGGTTTTAAAAAATGCAATTTTTGCTCATCTTCTCCCTCCTTCCGCTCCTCATTGGGACCTTGGGAGCTCAGTCCAGTGCTCCAGTGTGGGTCTCTGTCTCTATCTCCATCCATCACCAGATGAAGGTTCTATGGTGATATGCAAGATATTCGTCAGTATTGCTATAGGATAGGGTCGTTTCAGGTTCCCTATCCTCATCTGCCCAAGGAACTAACTGGGGACATCACCTTGGGCTCCTGGGAGCCACTCTAGGTTCAAGTTTTTTTGGTTATTTATACCATAAACCCTTTATAATAAGGACAAAGAAAAAGCAAATAAAATCTCTAGTTAATAAATAAATACCTGATTTTTAAAAACTGGAGTAGTGGTAACTCAAAAAGATCCTTGGGATGAAAATGAATGTTTTTCTTTTTCATTTTAAAAAGGGTAATATTTTCATCATACAATAATATGTTTTTCTCTGACTTTTTCTTGTAAATATTACTATTAACAAGTACAAAGCCTTAATTAGGAAGGAAGAGGTGGTTTTCTGTGAGACATTGTACAATATTTTGAATTTAATAAATTATGTGTTATATATTTCAAAATTACTGAGTGTATATTCCAAATGTTCTTGCCACAAAAATAAGCATTTGAGATTGATGAATAAATTAACTAGCTTCATCTAATAACTCCATATTGTATTCATAAATAACAACATCTCTTTTGCCCCACAAATATATATA
>NC_022026.1:44212041-44230149 GCF_000317375.1 Microtus ochrogaster | reverse complement strand
TATATTCAGTTTAAAATAAAAAAGATCTACAATATTTGTCATTTAACAATATTCAGATGGTATTGATAATTAAAGTTTATCAACACCAGAAAATCTGGAAAGTTCCTTATAATTTTGAAAACTTTCCCCTTGAGTACTAAGGAAATAATGATAATGGAAGTGGGTGTAGTTTAAAGACTGCGCAATTGCTATTGTGACAACCCTGCTCTGCTATTCGTCACCATAGGCTCACAGCACTGGCTTCTTTTGCAAAGTGAACTGTCCCCATTTGTTCAGGGAGCAGAGACACTGTCACGCAATTACTCCTGCCTTTGTGTCTGATCTAACAATCCCACAGGGACACAGAATTTTATTAACAGCACAGATGACTGAACACACTGAGAAAATTTCCCCACAAACATCAAACGATTCCTAAGTTCTGTTTTCCATGAGAGCTCACTGGATCATTTTTTTCTCTTGGTTACCTATATTTCTTTTAAGACACATTTTACATTTAGAACACAATGAGCACCAATATTCAACCAGAGGGCTCGCAGCTGTACACTTTGTTAAATCATGTCATTGGGTGAGCAAATGAGAAGGGACTATAAAACCTAATTGGTCCTGCATGAATTGCAGAGTTTCAAATTTATGATGTCTGGTATAACATAGTCTGGAAGCCTAACAAAGGTTTATTTTGCTCTTTTTCCCCTTTTCCTTTGACATACACTAAACAGAGTAAAATGCTAGAATCCTAAAACTGCAGTTTGATGGCTTTTTAGAGCTATATCTACCCTAGTAATAAACATTCTCATGAAGACTTGCAACACTCATGTCACCCCAGAGCATTCCTTCTTCCCAGACCAGAACCTCCCAAAATAACTCTCACCTCATTGTTATAATAAAGGCTAAATGCCATTTAAATAAAAAACAAACAACAAACGCTATATTACTTTCTACCAAGATACAGAAATTGTGCTATATACTTGAGGTGAAAAACTAAATCATAAAACATGATAAATTTTGGTGGATCTCACAGAGTTAAGTATTTTATTTAAAATTCAAGTATTTTTTCGATTTTTCTGAAATTCAGATTTTACATAACATGCCAAATTTGTTTTTTTTTCTCCAAAGCCTGAAATATTAAGACCACTGCACCTAAAGCCAATGATCTTGGGGCTGCTTGCTTCCTTTTGATTTAAAGAACTCATTTCCTACAGCATTATCGTTCATTTTTCCAGTCAATGCATACACACACACACGCACATACATATTCAGAGGAAACCCCCATTCCTTTTTGCACAAAAAAGGAACAGAATTCCCAGAGGTCATAGATCTTTTCTGAGAATAAGAAGGCTGAACAAGCATTTAGACTCTAAAAGTAAAGAATAAACCAAAATACAGGAAATCTGTTTCCCTGCCTTCCATGCTTTCCCTTCCTTCTCATGTATTCAGTTCACCTTGCTCCATAAAGCCAACTCTTGGGGCTATATTTTGCTTAAATCTTAAGTTGTTGGTAGATACTGGTATTATAAATAAATTATTATCTTTATCATGTTTTAAAATAAAGTATTATTTTGTATTTTTAAAATTTCTGTGCCTTTTCTCCTTTACTACAATGTAAGTTCATCAAGGCTGGCATTTTTCCTAAACAGTCTAAAAACCATCCCTTGCATGAATTAGACACCCAATAAATATTTGTTGAGCGAATGAATGCATCAGCATCCTGGAACCGTGTGAGGAAATTTTCAGACTTCCATTCTATGGGACTAGGAAATGACAGAGGCTTTTGAAGGATGTAGGCTGGTTATCAGAGACCACAGAGTGTAACTAAATTAAAGGACTATCAAAAGAATCCAGGAAAGCTTGCCTGAGCCCTTTTGTTAGTTGATAGCAAATTTTTTATTAGAGATCAACTGAATAAACTCAAAGTCAAGTGCCAAAATGCACTGTCTGTCTTTGAGTCACAGTTATGCAGCCAGGTCAGTAACCGAGGCTGGTACTGCACTATGCGAACAAGGGAAATCAATAATTTAAAAGAACCTCATGAGAGCAAACAGAAGGTTTCTTAAGTCTTAAGACAATTAAGACTCAAAGGAAGCTATGTGTTAAATTGGAGATCTATTCCAGTAAGAATTTTGAAGAGAAAATACCAATGGAAGAGGAAGTAGACTTTCAAATAGAAATTTGCATTTTAATGGATAATTACTTGCCATAAAGCAAATAATTGCAACGTACTATTTTGAAGGAGTTATTTTTAATGGTTGCAATAATCTATCTTGTTTAAAAAGAGAGGGCAGATTATCTTTCTATTTGGGGGAGGGAAAAGGAGCTTTCTGAATATTGTTGTTCATCTTTTGGAGACCACATTTTTTGCGAAGCAAACAGTGGCATATGGCTACATCAGAGAGTGCACAACATGTAGTATTCTTTTAGTATCAAAGTACTGAAGAATGATAAAAAAAATCAATGGACTGTGATGATAATAGACAGAATCGTATTGTCTCTGGATGAATGCTGGAAGCCAAGAGCTCTCAAGTGAGAAAGAAATATAGAATTATCTCTGGTTTTGTGATAACCAAATTAAAGCTCATAGAATCCCCACTTACACTGATACCAAAGTCTATTGACTTCTCATCTATCATGTTTCTTCTTTCAGAATGGGACCCAATAACAAGTTTTGCTTTTGAAGCCAGTGGAGTTGGTCAGACTTCTTGGTTGTCTTGTATTTCCTTAAGGATACTGGCTTCATATTTTCTCAGACATCAGAACTAGTATGACTTTAGGGACATGGTGGTAGATGCACAGTGTACTCATAAAGAACTAGTCACTGAATCTCCTGGCTTCCTTGCTTACCTACCTGCCTGTGCTGCTTGATATTTCTGTGATCCTGAACTGTAATGAAGGGTGACTAGAAATAAGGCTTTCCTCTTGTAGCTGTAGGTACCCTCTAGAAACTGATGAAAACCTAAAGAACAAGTAATTGCATTTTATTTTAAAACATAGGAACTTCCTGACCAATGTGACATACAGGTTATAAAGCTATTGCACCTCCACTGGACTATGTGCTGGCTAGTTTTTATGCCAATGTGACCCAAGCTAGGGTCATTTAGACAGAAGGATTCCCAATAGAAAAAAAAATGCCTTGATAGGTTTTTCATGTAGCTAAGTCTGTAGGACATTTTCTTGTTTGATGATTGATACTGAAAGGCTCAGATTAATATGGTGATAACAACCATGGCTGGTGATCCTGAGTTCTATGAGGAAGTAGACTGAGCAACCCATAAGGAACAAGTTAGAAAGTGGCACGCCTTCATGGCCCTGCAGCAGTTCCTGCCTCCAGGTTCCTGCTTCCAAGTTCCCAATTCCAGGTTCCTGCCTTGAGTCCCTGCCCTTGCTGGATGATGGGCTACAAGCTGTATGTCAAATAAACTGTTTTCCTCCCCACATTACTTTTGGTCATGGTCTTTTATTACAGCAATAGGAACACTAAGCTTTATTGTCTAACATTCTAGAATATAATTCATTCTTTCCTTGAGAACATAAAGATGGCTTTAATGTAAGGTTTAGATCTGTTAAATTCTTCCTCTGAGTATCTTACAAGTTCTGAAACTTGTGACAGTCTATTACTGGAATGATTTGACAGGATACAACGAAAATTGAACAAGACTGTCATCATAATCCATCTAGAATCTAAAAGTAGAAGTATCCCAGGGGCAAGATAGAAGTCAAGTTAAAATTGCATCATTAGGATCTAGGGAAATGATTCAAAAAGAGTAACTTTTCTTCCAGAGGACCAGGGTTTGAATTCCAGCACCCACATGGCAACTCACAACTCAAAATGCATGCAAGCAAAATATCCACAAACATAAAACAAATGACTTCCTTTTAAAGTACAGCATTAATAAAACACACACACTGAGAAAGGAATGAAATAAGAGATAGGGAATTGGTTCTGATAGGCTGGTTGTCCTATGTATTTTGAATTTTAATCTTTGGTCGATATGAGTGGCACCTGAGAAGCTTTTGTGATAATTCACATTCTCAGGTATTTTAAATGAGAAGTCTGTGTAGGGCTAATGGCATCCCCAGGGTTATTTTAAGAAACACATCCCAAGGAATGACCTCACCATCAAATAATAAAGTAGAAGGAGAAGGGTTAATAAAGTAAACAAGAAAAACTCAAGAAGGGAATCTGTAACCTTTCTCTTGCATTACCTTTGATTGGGAGAAAATATTACTTTAATTTTTGCATCAGGGTGGGGCACATAGCTCCAGGTAGGCTGCTACATGATTGTATTAGGACAATGAGACAAGACAGAGAGAGTCAAGGTCATCCTGGAGAGCATGTTGGCAGAGTCAGCACAATGAAGCCAAGATTAGTTTAGTAGCAACCAACAATATCATGAGTGTAGCAAGAAGACCAAATCTGTTATGAAAAGGAGATGTTACGTAAGACTCCACCCAGGCTACAACTTTGTAGAGCAATAGTTTGGCAATATTTGGGGGCATTTTCTGTCAAACATTTGAAATAAAAATTTCTTCACGGAGAAATTTGCACTTTAACATGGGAATATTTAATAGTTGAGAGTTTGAGAGTTTATTCTTCAACTTTTTTGATTTGGTTTTCGAGACAGGTTTTCTCTGTAGCTATGAAGCCTGTCCTGGAACTTACTTTGTAAACCAGGTTGGCCTCAAACTCACAGAGATCTTCCTGTCTCTGCCTTATGAGTGTTGGGATTAAAGGTATGCGCCACTACCACCCGACTTATTCAACTCTTTTGAGGCAGGAAATCACTGTGTAGTCTTGCCTGGCCAAGAGCTCACCATGTTGACCAGACTACTCTCAAACTCACAAAGATCTGCCTGCCTTTGCCTCCAAGTGCTGGTATTAAAGGTATTCACACTACAGCCAGTATTCTTTAACTTTAAAATGTTTTTTCCCAATTCTCCATTTGAAGAGTTTTGTTTGCCATGACCTAACCTGTCTTTTTATGGATAATGTAAACCATACCTCTAAACAGAATGTGCTTACCTCTGGAGCATAGGTAAGCACCCATACTGAATAACGTTCTAAATCCAGAGAAGTTATTGTTTCATAACTGAAAACAAAGGTATACACAAAAGGAGCTTTATAACATTGCAAAATAATTATTAGCCCAATGGCCAGACAAGGAAAGAAGAGCAAATTTTAAATTATTCTTATAGAAATAGTATAGTGAAATTACTGCTTGGAGTTCACTCATCATATACATTATGGAGAACATGCTGTTTGCTCCACGCCTCATTTGTTTCTCTGATCCCTTGGACAAGCTCAGGTATCTGATAAGACCCTTCACATAAACACTGTATAAATCATTAGGTGTTGAGCTCTAGAATGACCTCAATCTGCCCTTGCTCAAATCCTACCAATTCCTGGCTGTTAATTGTAATCAACTAAAAAACATTTAACCACAGGTTCTTATGACTACTAACATGCAAAGCTAGGAAGATGTTTCAAGTATGAATAATCATGTCTGTCTTTATGTAAACTAGTGGATAGATTCTTGGGTCTGATACCCACATTTTAAAGTGCAGACTCCAATACTCTTATAAGGAGGTGTGAAACTAGATACAATTAAAGCAACAACAGCACAGGCCTTAGAGGAGTGTGGATGGGCCTCAGAGACACATCATGTTTCATTATTGTAGAAGATTGACCCAAATCTACAGGTTGGTCCAAAGCTGAGAGATTACACTTTCCTCCCAGTTGATTCCAAATAAACAGCCCTGATGCTTTGTTTCTTCTGAACGTGGGATGTGGAGGGGACTAAAGTCAACATTGTCTGGATCCTCAACTGTTCTCTTCCTCTTTCCTGCCTCAAATTATAATGTCTGAGTAGAATGGTCCATGTTTACCAAACACTAAAAAGGCCTCATAGGAAATACCCATATGCATTGAGCAATACCAGCTAGCAGGGACAAAAATATAATAACTCTTCCCATCTGTGTGTGGTCCTTTCAGAAAAATGTGAACACATATGGTTAGATCATGTTAATTAAGTCCAAATCTGGATTGAATTCCACTTGGAGAGCAATGGATAAATCTGTAGTTTAAATTTGCAAATGCTTTCTCCTGGATAAAAATGTTTGGAAGGTGTTGAGTAAGGAGAGGGCTAAACTAACCACCAGAAAAAGAGCTCCAAACAGCAGCTTTAAATAAACTTTCATTTCGTGTCTAGTGTTTAATTACACATTCATGCAGTTTTAAAGAGAAACTGCTACTAGCCAGTACATTAAAATAATAAGAAGTGATTTGATTCTTGTCACTCTGTATCCAATGGTACAGCTCTTAGGAGCCTCAGTGAGGTGCAGAGAGATAAAAAGTCCTAGATAGCAATAACCTTAACATTTTGTTTGGGATCATCTTACTTTTGAAAAAAAAAAAAGGTCTCCAGAACAAGTGACAGCATTCTATGAAATGCAGATAAAGTTTTGAGCAAACCAAAGTAACTTTGTCTACTGACAGATTGGGACATAATTTTGCTGTTAATCCACTAGCATATCACAGCATGAAGATTTCTAGTACGGCAACTACAGGATGATTGCTAACTGCTCTTATGGTGGCAAAGACTGGTAAGAAAGTGGATTTGAGGATAGATGGTAAGTTGATTTCTTTTGAGACAGGATTTTACTATGTGGCCCTGGCCCGTAGACCAGGCTGGCCTTGAACTCACAGTGACACACTGCTGCTGCCTCTGGAGTGCTGGGATTAAAGGTGTGCATCACCACACCCAAGAAAGATGATTTGTCCTTGATGGGACAGTGATGTGTAGCTACTTTAAATTGAAGCACTCAGTCTTGGAGGGAGAAGTGAGGGCCTTATGCCTCAAGAAGCTAATGAAAGTTGTTAGGCTTGTGAGGCTCCTCTTTAAGGTTATATAAAAAAATAAAATGTTTATGGGTGAGAGGAGACCCTATTGGAGTGACCTACAAGTTGAGCAAGGAACTTTAGTAATGCTGTCTTCATAAATAACTACCCAAATTTCAAATGGGAATTTCGAGTAGTACAGCTATTTCTGATAACCTATGTTCCTGTTTGTTACTCATTTACCTATGTGCCTGTAAGCAACATGGATGAATTCATTGATTCACCAACCTACATTTGAGTAGTTCCTTTCTTTTTTCTGGGGTCTGTTATCAGTGACAGATGTGAGGTAAATAGATAAATGTGTCTTCTTCTCTCCTCAGAGAAAGTCCCACAGAAAATCAAGCACAGCCACTGTTTACTTGTAACGAATAGCTAAAATGGGAGATTCAGAACCAGCCTAATTATTATCTGAAAAGAGATACAATTATCACTCCCATTATTAGGCATTTGCTTCCCCAAAGGATGAAACACAAGGCCAGGAGAGTATCTGCATTGTACTAAATATGGAAAGTGAGTGGAATTTGGATGGCGTAGGTGCATAACAAGAAATATGTAATCTATAAATTAGGATGAATGGTAGGGAAAACTGACTCTCTGCTTTCTTTCCACTTTATCTTCTAAGAGATTCATTTAATATGTAGTGTGACTGAGGAACTAAAAAATACTACAGTTCTGAGAAATGCTAAATGACTTCTTATAGTCACTTAATAACATTGGATCTGAATCTAAGTCTTTGTTGCTCTCAGACTTGACATTTACTTCCGTAGCATTTTATCATTAATGGCCCAGCCCACCTTCTGCTTCGTATCTTTCCTCTGACTGCTCAGTAACCCTACTGAAATGAGGTGTCCTTTTGTTATTTCATTGTTCTCTGAAGTAACTCCATTATCAATGGCTTTGCTCCAGAAGTACAAGAACTTCTGTAATTATCTATGTACCTAATTATCTGTCTTTTAATTACTGCCCAGTGATCACTATCACACCTCCTATAGTACAGATGCTTGTACTTTTACATGATACAAACATGGTAAAACTTGTAGAGAGACTGTCAAACGTTGCAAATTGTAAAACTTTCCTCTTTTAACATGGAGTGTCTTTTTTCTAGAGCACTGGGTTCTCACCCTGTGGGTCAGGACCCTTTGACAAACCTCTGTCTTCAAAAAATATTTACATTACAATTCATAACAATAGCAAAATCATGGTTATGAAGTAACAATGAAATAATTTTACCTTTAGGAAGGTTGAGAACCACTGCTCTAGACTCTAAACTAGGGGAATGTACTTTAGTAATGTATATGTTTTAGAAAGAACCACAATCACATAATGTTTGTTTCACTAAGTATTCATACCATACAGGGATTTTATGAAAAGCAGCAGTATGGACCAAGAAGAAGCCCCTGTCAACATAAGTCAACTTCACCAGCCTCTGGCTTTTTCTTTGGCTTCTTGAAATAAGATTTAGATAATGAGTAACAACAGACTGCCCTTTAAACTCTGCTGGTTCAAACCTACATTGGGATCAGATTCACCTATATATCTAGTCAAATGTTGAACCAGCCAATCATCTCTGTATAATTGTCCATAAGTTATATAAGTTCTAGCATTCTGAAAATGCCCCACAGTTTCTCCTGCTCACAAATGCCAAAATGATTGGGATTGGGATTGTGAAATTTTCTCAGCATTTGTCACAGTTCAGACTATCATTGATGGTTTTAAAGCCAGCTCTTAAACTTCCCTATCCTACATCAAAATCAGTTTTCCCACTTCTGTGGTTGCATATTTACTTTAGGAGGGAACGGTTCTGAATCCTAAAAGCAGTCTGAAGCAGGCACTTTGGAATGAAGAATTTCCTCTTGTTCTCAAGCTGTACCGAACATGAGGAAACATTTTAATTCATGGAGAAGGAGCTTTGTGGCTGGGGAAGAAGAGAAAAGTTGCTATAGAAGAACCCCTGTTTTTCTGGTTAAGTTCTATTTTAGAGAGGAAACTGAGTCAGAATGACAATCCGGTAAGGCTACAGAGGCCTGTTTTGCCATCTTAGAGTTCAGATTAAATGAAAGCAGAAAGTATGGTTCTCATGTTGTCTCAAGATATCTACTTGTTATTCTGTCTCTTCATTACTTGGAGAACAAACTGATTGATGCTAATGAAGTAGAAAGTTACTTCCAAAAGGAAATAAATCTATTGCTAGTCCAGTCAGATGAAGTTAAAGACGAGTAGTGTGGTGGTTTGAACAGGTATGGCCCCCATAGACTCATGTGTTTGAACATTTGGCCCATAGAGTGTGGTACTATTAGGATGTGTGGCCTTATTAAATAAAGTGTCAGTATGGGCTTTGATGTCTTATATATGTTCAAGTTATGTCAAGTGTGGGACACAGTTGTTTCTGCTGCCTGCAGATCAGTATGTAAAACTCTCAGCTCCTTCTCCAGCACCATGTCTGCCTGCATGCTGCCATGCCCCACCACAAAGATAATGAACTAAACTTCTGAAACTGTAAGCCAGCCCAAATTAAATGTTTTCATTTATAAGAGTTGTCATGGTCATAGTGTCTCTTCACAGCAAAAGAAACCCTAAGACAAGCAGTTGTTCAGTTTCCATATATTTTGTTGAGCAATTTCGTCCTTTTCTTAAAACATGCATAAGAAGGTCCCAACTGTGCTTCATGTGAGCCAATCTATTGCATATTGTTTTTATGAACTCATGTAGGAACTCAACAGAGTTTTCTAGAAATTATAATTTCTTATGTATACAATACACTTTCGATACCTTCATAATTTTACCCCCAGCTGGTTCATTTTTGAAGGCCCTTCTCCAAATCTACCCTCTCCATAAAACCACTTAGCTCAGTTTCTGCTTCATCCACCACTATTGTGCATGCCAGCTCTTCCCACTCTAGAACCTTCTTTGTCTCTGAGAACAATGGGATCATGTGGCTTGCATTATATTTCCCAGCACTTCCCTGATTTAGTGCTCAATTCTGATGTGTGTGCTTATGTTATAGTCATTAATTACTGCATTAAGTCATCACAAAACTAATGAATATTTGGATACAGGATTACAAAATGAGCATAGAATTTTCCTGGATTATAGTATATAAAGATACATAGTCTAATTTTGCATATAGAGACGGGATCGCAGCTTTTTATAACTAACAAATATGTGTTTCTGGGGCTCACCAAAACCACAAGTAAAATAACCAAAGAATCATCATGATAACATTTAGGTAAGTATCAGTTCAGTGTACATTTTATTTTCAGTCCTGGCATCTAAATAAAGAATGTTTTTTATCTTATTCTATTAAAAATCATTCTATAAAAAGAGTTAGAATTCTTTGAAGCGCTTGCATCAAGCTCTAGTATGAGTAAAGAATTGGAGGCAATGTGGGAAAAACTGGTCTTTTATGTGTGGATAGATTTGATCATTAGACAGGCTTGTTTACGGGCCACAGTTGGGTGTCTGTCTAGAAACCTACACTCTAACCACTCTCAGTGGTATTTGCAATGGATCAGTAGAGGGACAGGAATGTCAGTCCCCATAGGTTTTATATTACAACTCAGGCAGTATGAGGAAGCTGGGAGACTGAATCATCAACACCTATAACTGGGAACTGAACCAAAAAGGATTTATGAATATCTTACGTCTAATGCCATAAAATGGTACATTTAAGCTCATGCAAAGGTTAATGATGAGACAAGCAGAAGCTTTGGTAATATGGAATGTTTTGTGCAGAAGCAAATTCTATAATTATTGATGGTTTGAGAGAGTGTGACATTTGGTTTTAAATGTCAACTTGCCACAACTTAAAATAATCTGAGTAGGGCGTCTCAATGGAGGAACTGTCTTAATTGACATGGAAGGCCCACTGAAAACGTGGGTGCCACATTCTGGTAGTAACCCAAATAAAAAGGGGAGTCATGAACGAAGGAAGACTATTTAATTTTTGTCACTTGGTGTTTTCTCTTGCCACGAAGTTAATTTATTGACACTGGTGCTCTTGATGCTCCTGTTGCCACAGAGTTTTCCACTTTTATTAGAAAAAGCTTTTCTGGGCTTCTGAAATCGACAGAGGAACAATGGCTCTTCAGGAACCCTATCAAACTTTTACACCAGATTTGAGCTGCTAAGAACAACTACCAACTTCTAGGTATCTCTGGTATTAGTCATTGCTGGATGACTCTGATGGCTAAGGTACCAAGCATGCTTATTAAAGTGAAATCCAAAATCTCTGTCTGATGTCAGAAGAGCCACCTGATATGGGACAGAAGAAAAACAAATATTTAAGGACTAACTTATTGCTACTAATCTCATAATCCTTTGGTTTTATATTGACCCTTTAACAGCTTATCTTAAGGTAGAAGAGTTTTAAGATTTATATATAAACTTTTTGTCATGATGTTAATGGTCATATAAAATACTAACTAATCCTAGAAAAAAGATTTCATCTACCTTCCTGTACATGATTTCAGGTTTGACTATCAGTTTCCTCCAGTGAACCATGAGCACACCTAACAGTGAAGTCTCCAAAAAGAGGATGGGGCCCCACAATGATGAGTCCTCCAGGACTATGATAGTACCATTAAGCTGAAAAACACCACTTAAAATCAGCTTTGGACTACAAACTTCCCGGAACAATTTCAAAGTGGTTAGTTGAGATGATCCAGCCTAACAGACTACTCTAGTCAGGACTTAAGACAAACCCTGCACTTCACCATTTCGCAGAGATTGACAACAAATAATAAAGCTACCCCTCTCAGGACTTGACAATTAGCCAAAAAATTCTCTTTTCAGGATCCCCTAAAGACCCTGCCACCCCCAGACACTGGGAAGTAAATTTAAGAATATGATGCCCACATTCTCAAGAGGTGAAGTGAGTGGTTTTTTGGTCATTCAACAGTTATGGATATTTGTCACTGTTTAGGAGGGGTTGGTTACAAGTTATTATTGGTTATGGTCTGGAGGAAAGTTGAACAAGGATTAGATTCAAAGTTCTTGTTTAGAAAAGAAAAAGGGGGATATAGATATGATAGAATAAAAGAGTAGAATCTACGTTGAAAAGAAAAAAAGGATGATATAGATATGATAAGATAAAAATGTAGACTATTGAGTTACTTTTAGAAAACAAGTACTAGTTTTAAGTGCTTTATATTGGGTTGGACTTGTATATTGTTTACAAGTTTTGTATATAGATACAAATTTGAGATTAATTTTGTTAAAATAGACTATACATGCATTTCTAATCTTCTTCAAGGTATTGTACCTATACAGCTCATATAACAACATAATGCAAATTTCTAGTCCCTGAAAATATTATTACCAACTATTTAGGGTAATAGGGAAATGCAGGTTAGTAATTAGTCACCTATTAAATAGAATTTGTAGTCACATATGTATGTTTTTAAGGTCAAACAGAGATATATTTTAATAAGTAGGTCATCTTCACACACTTAAGAGAGATACAGAATATGGCATTTAAGATGTTTTAATAACATAGATTCTTTTTGTGACAATGAGACATATCTCCTCCTGGCAGCACCAATCTGATTCAGAGAAGATTATGGACATAGAAGAAACTCCACATGGAGCTTCCTTTCTTTGTGGCAAAATGAAACACTGGGCAAGAAACTGCCCTTGCCTTGACGTCTGACAGTATGCTATCCTAATGGGACAAGCAGGACAATACAAAAGAGAGTGACTACCAAACCTCGCCTAGATATAAGGCAGGAGATTCCTTCAAAAACCCTGCTACATATAAGAGTCTGTCAGATATTCTAGGCCTGTAGGGTAAAAATAAATGTCCCAATGTTACGGGTAAACTTTGGGTGACTGTCCAGTCAATCAGTTTCTTTTGTCGTTTCTCACAATTTTCAGAAGTCATTTGCTCACACTTCTTGCTTACTCAGTTAATATTATTTCCTTCTTGAGTCTCTGAGGTAGTTGAAGACTAGATATTTATAGTTACAGTTTTCATTGTTTACAAGACTCAGAAAAGAATTTTACTTAATAAATGTAAAATACATAAAGTTGAGAGATATCAAAAATAGTTTTGGACAGCAATGCAAGTTATGATAGAAAGTAAATTAGGTCCAAGTCTTTGAACTCACCAAGACTGGATAGAGATGTAATATTTTCTTTGACTTTGTCAAATACAAATGTTGATATATTTATTACCTATATATTATATATAGTTATTGTACTTATTGTATATAGTTTTCTTATATTAGTTATAGCCTTCTTTTTATTTTAGACAAAAAGAGAAAATGTAGTGATATTTCATTTGTATTTTAATGAATAAAGCTTGTCTGAAGATCAGAGAGTAAAAAGTCACACTTGTCAGCCTTATCGTCCAGTCCATGGTGGCAAACACGTTTAATCTCCGTAGCCACACTAATTTGCCATAGAAGCCAGGCAGTAGTGGTACATGCCTTTAATTCCAGCCTTATAGAGGAATATATACCAAGATGAGGCAGGAACTTGTCCTCTTTCAGTCTGAGGATTTCTTAGAGGAAAGAGCTCACTAATGGTTTGGTTGTTTTGCTTTTCTGATAATCTCCTGCCCTTCCCTCTCCTCTTCTACCTTGTGTTTTATTTTTAAGGACCTTTTAGAAATCCACAACTATAACCTGCTTCACTTCCAACCTGAATTAGTATAGTTTTTGTATGATTATTTAGGTTGGGCTCCTGGGAAACAAGCAAGCAGTCTCTGTCTATAGGCACCAACCCCCAAATTCTATCAAAATTTTAAGAACACTATTTGAAAGGTTATGACTACTTTTCTTTTCCTTGCTCCTACTTATTATTATTTAATTGAATATTAGTTCACATGTTTCAATAATAATGAAGCATTTTAGGGAAAGGGCCACATCTTACTCAGGTCTGTATAGTTTATGCCCAAGATATTGATTGGTTCATTGAAAACCTTTTTGGGAAAATAATTAGACTTCTGTAGTTCAAATTTGCTTGTGTTTCTTGAATGTGGCATCTGTAGTTCTTCTTTGCTAATGATTTTTCCCCTCTGATTTCAGAGACCATCCACAACCTGCCAATGGACAAACTCCTCAGATTCTAAGCAATGAATAATGTGTCACATTTCAGAACCAGTAATAAAACAATTGCCTTTGTATCTATGTTGGGGTAACATATATCCTTCATTGATATAGAACAGAGAAATCTTAACAGTACAAAAAGAAATGACAAAAACCTGACTTTTTTTCAGCAGTGAACAATGCTAGGTATTTACCAGCACAAACACCACCCAAGGCCCAAAGGACTAGCCGAAGCAGCTGATACACTGTGTTACTTTTTATAACTCTCCTTTCCAGCATCATGTTCTACATATGTCCCTTTCTATCAGGTCACATCAACTTAGGTCATGCCCAACAGTGCATCTTACAGCAGACAAATGGATTATCATGCAGAATACTGTTTCCTTAACAATGCAATGGGTATCTAGGGAATGTATCTGCTTCTTTCTGAAAGCAGCAGTACTGCTGCATTTCCCAAATGAGCAGCCTCCTACATGCCTTAAGACACTAGACAGTAAACCAAAAGCAAGCTCTGAACTTATTAGGCATACAAACTGAATATGCAGTAAAGAACCAAAATACATAATGGGTTCTTAAAGGATGGTGAGTTTGCAAACTTGTGAAAAGTATTTACAAAACTACTAATTACTCGCTTTTGGGGGGATGGTAATAAAATAAGAGAGTAATGGGGTCCTTTATAAAGACAATTGAAATGTCAATAGTTATTCAGTGTACTGTCACCCTTGTAGACTACACTGTCCCAGTCTTCCAGAAGAGCTAAAAGATGACTGAAGATAGCTTATTATTGAAGCAGAGCATTCTTTTTAAGATTCAGGCTTTATTTATCAAGCACGAACTCCATGGCAAAGAGTTTTACATTGTCTCTGAGAAGGCGTGAGTAGCCATAGCCACAGAAAGGGCTTTAGTGTACCAGTATTTCCCTGCATTATAGAAATATTGTTTGCCTTTTTTCTATAGTTGATTTTGAACTAACTCATACACGTGGTTGTCATTTAGTCTGCATAGTTTAAATGATAGCAATCTGGACCTTTAAAATATTTTCTGATGTCTACATACTTAATTTTCACAAGAAGCTATCCACAGATCAATATGCTGATCCATGAATTTTGTAGTTCCTGGAACTTGGTAAGTGCCAAAACTAGTTTGACTCTAAATCTATATGATTCCAACAAATCCTATGATTCAAAAAATTCATATTCTTATGCATCACTCATGTATTGTAGTAACTAAAATACAAGGCATAACAAATAAGAACCTTACAGAGCCACAGGAAAAGATGATTATTAGTATTAAGAATAACAGGAAAATTTTCTGAGTCCGGAGAGATAAAGATGCTGGAGGACATATTTGAATGTAATATTTGAAATGAGGGCCTAGCAATGTAGTTCACTTGGTAGAGTGTTTGCTTTGCGTGGATAAGGTTCTGGCTTCAATCTCCAGTCCCCCACACACTGAGATTGGTAGCTCATGCCTGTAACCTCAGAACCCAGGAATTAGAGTTCGGAGGCTCAGAAGTTCACGGTCATGTTCTGCTACTTGGAGTTGAAGACCAACCTGGGTCAGGGATCCTATTACATAACAAAAAGAGTCTAAGAAAATTTCTGTCCCAAGTTAAAATCCAATAAAAATTAATAGATCAAGCCCCGAAGGTCATACGTTTACTGAGAAGCACAAATGAGGTTAAGATAAAGTGCGTATGTATTCAACCCAGAGTGTGCTATTGACGACCAAGTTGATCCATTGAAGATTTTATCTCTGGTTAATGAGAGAACTATTGAAACTGGAATTCATATATTATGGTCCAAGGTAATTAAACTGAATATCCTATAATTTCTTTATTAAATATATATGCTTAGATTTTTATACAACACAATCAACTGACCATAAACCTACCAGGTACATTTTGTTGTTAAGAATTACGCTTATATAATCATGAAAACTTCTGAAATATTTCACCTACTTTAAATTTCAAATAATAAAAAAAGACCACAAAGTCATACATTCATCCACATCCTGTCCTGAAGAATCAGGTATCTCTAAGCTCAAAAGAACCGAAGAGCTCTAAGCAGCAAAGGCTTACCTGATACTGTAGAGCACTTTGCCATTTTTGGAAATCCGCAGCAACTTGTTGTCAGTGGTGACATCATGAAAATTGGCACCTTTCTCATTGGCAAAGAACAAATCTGGTTTCCAAATGGAATCCAACATAGATGGATCCAAATCCAGGGAGTCATCCGGGTATTCACTGTATGCCAGCCGTGAATCATTCCACTGTTGTCTCAGAAAAATGTTCACTCGATAGTCCTATAGAAATGTCATATACAAGGGCTGCTTATTGTCCAATCTGGCTTAAGAAATATATTTACTTAACTTTTCACTTTCTTTCTGATTTGATACAGTGATTTTGTCTGGTCAAACAAGTCGTGGTACGCCTTAGTCCAAATAAAGCATTCAGTTCTACTGGAATTTGAGGTGGACAGGAAGAAGAACAGAACACCAATTAAGCAGGCTGTCTTTTTTGATTTTTTATGCTTCAATTATTAATTTTGGGTTGAAATAATATTAATTTAAGATGGTCTTTCTGTAGAAAAAGACAGTAATGAGTACAGAAGTCAGACTGTCATGGCAGATTATCAAATAAACCCAATTTATTTTCTAAAGCAGAAATGACATGATTTCTAATCTCTTTTTGCTTAGATGCTCTGTATTGAAGAAAACCCACTCTGCAATTTGGGAGGGAAAATCTTATATAGCCATGTTAGGATAGGACAATATTCTTAAAATCTTAACAACATTAAGATGTTTCCTGTTGACAAAATGATTCCTTCGTATTTTATTGAATTCTCTCCATGTGTTATGTTTGCATTAGGCAGCTTGATGCTTCAGTCAAACAGACAATTTTCATGTTGTTTCTAATATCAATACTATCTGACAAAGGTTTTCTCCCTAGTGGGAGCCTCTGGTACAGCCCCCCCCCCATTCTCACATGATCTGGGTATTTCCTTCTGTGCTAATGAATCAGCCTGTTACTATGACTACTCTCCAGAAGGCTTGGATTCAAAGACTTTTAGGTTCATGGAAGCCTTGGCTAACTTCATGGTCTAGACTCTGGCTGAGACATTGTCAACAGTCTCTAGTCCTTCAGGACTGAAATCAGAGCTTCAGAGCTTCTTGTCACGTGTGGCTATTAAAGGTGATGGGCATCTCCATTTGTTTTTTTTCCTTTCCTCACCTTTTGCTTAAGCTCTGTTGGCGTCATCTTCACATCCTTGGCATCTAGTTGCACATTGAGGTCTTTATTTTTCTTAAATGGTGATTAAGTTGTCTTGGTCTACGTGAAAACTTTCTAATTTAGGTTCCTAAAGTCTCACAATACCCATATTCCTAAGTAAACAAATGTGATTGTTCACTTTGCCAGGTACCATGGAAACCACTAAGGGATGGCATATTTTGATTAATTCCCTCATAGTCAAAAGAAAAAGAAAGTTTTAGAGATAATTTTGTACTAAACTATTAAAATTTCTATGGCACTTTTTAAGGGCACAAACATTACTTGTGACCAACCTCAAAGAATATTTCGAATGTTCTTGGGAAAGATGCCTAAAGGCTGAAAAAAGCTGATAATCAAATAGTTCCAAATTATTGTAAATCAGTGATAAAACCCTTGATCTTTTAGAAAGCCTGCATTATTAAAACTAATTACCTCAGATTTTCTATTGTATAATATGAACATTGTAATTTGAAAAAGCTTAGCAGGCAGCATTTATTTAGATTTTTTGCACGGCAAATTCTCAAATCAGAGTGGATGCGGTTTGTGGGCTTAGCTCAACATCTACCCCAACTGGCTGTCCTGGTGAGTTATGAAGAGAATGACAGGATCTCAATATTCTCAGAGTTGTTCAAAGAAACCAAGGGATTTCAGTCAGAAAGAGATTATTAGTAGATTGGTGTCTCTTTGTGAATGTGTGTTACTGAATCATCAGAGATTTTTGTGAATAATGAGTAAGAAAGTCTGATTTGTGAAAATTAAAGAAGATAAAATTAAAAATGAAACAACCCAGTGCTCATATACATGTTGGTTTACATGGCCCTTAAGATTTCCACTGGGGCCGGGCGGTGGTGGCGCACGCCTTTAATCCCAGCACTCGGGAGGCAGAGGCAGGCGGATCTCTG
>NC_022026.1:44211443-44211941 GCF_000317375.1 Microtus ochrogaster | reverse complement strand
AAAAAAAAAGATTTCCACTGGGCTGACCTTCTGGAGACCAGTCAAAAGAGGGAGGAGCAATAATAATATGAACAAAGGGGTCAAGACCACGATGGGGATACCCACAGTTGTCCTGAGCTAGTGGGAGCTCACTGACTCTAGACTGATAGCTGGGGAACCTGCATAGTACCAATCTAGGCCCATTGAATGTGGAGGATGGTTGGGTTATGGGGGCAGTTTGTGGGGCCGCTGGCAGTGGGACTAGGACTTATCCTTAGTGCTTGAACTGGCTTTTTTGGAGCCCATTCTTTTTGGTGGGATACCTTGCTCAGCCTAAATATAGGGGGAATGGCCTTGGTTCTGCCTCAAAGTGATGTGTCAGACTTTGTTGACACCCCATGGGAAGCCTTACCCTCTCTGAGGAATAGATAGGGGGTGAGTGGAGGGAGCAGGAGGAGGGGAGGCAGTGGGAACAGGGATTGTTATGTAAAATGAAGAAAGATAATTAATTTTTTAAAA